>NC_090647.1:181982879-182077879 GCF_040937935.1 Hyperolius riggenbachi
ACACACACACACACGAACACACACACACGAACACACACACACACACACGAACACACACACACACACGAACACACACACACGAACACACACACACACACACGAACACACACACACGAACACACACACACGAACACACACACACACACACGAACACACACACACGAACACACACACACACGAACACACACGATCACGAACACACACCCTCAAGCGTTTTTTGGGGTTTTTTTTAATTACTGAGAGTATGAATATAAACACTGCCCTGTTTTGGTGCACTGAACAGCTTATTTTTTTCTTCATTTGGTTGTGTTTGCTGCATCTTCTTTACAGCCAGGGAACATTAGTCATACTAGAATATAAGTATATTGTTAGGGAGAAGTTGTAGCAATCCAGGCTACCTCAGAACTGGGATATGAAGCTGCATCTTTTAGAATTTAGGAGAGAAAATGAACTACGCGTGCAACATATGTATGAATAACAGTAATGTGTTAGTGAGGTAAATGCTGGTACCGAGAGGTGTATCTAACCTGATACCTGCAAGAATCCTCAAACTCAGGACAACTAATTGGTAAATGGCCTCCTGCTCCTTTCTCTTCAGTGCAGTCTCTGAGCTGCATTCCCTAACAGTGCATTTTAGCATGACTTCCTACAGTGCCAGCCTGTCACTGGAGGTGAATGTTCACATTAGCATGTTGAACACTATTACAATACAGTAGATATAATAGTGTCCGTATAGCGTTTAAAAGAAAAAATGCACCTTTGCTAATTTTTTTTTGCCCTTTTGGGTCCCATTTTCAAGTTTTGTTATGACAAGTTTATTTTGATTATTTGAGCCTACTTTCGCCTAAAACCACAGTGGTGATGGCCCTCTTTTGATATATTTGTATGTTACAGTGGTGTGAAAAACTATTTGCCCCCTTCCTGATTTCTTATTCTTTGCCATGTTTGTCACACTTAAATGTTTTTGCTCATCAAAAACCGTTAACTATTCGTCAAAGATAACATAATTGAACACAAAATGCAGTTTTAAATGATGGTTTTTATTATTTAGTGAGAAAAAAAACTCCAAATCTACATGGCCCTGTGTGGAAAAGTGATTGCCCCCCTTGTTAAAAAATAACTTAACTGTGGTTTATCACACCTGAGTTCAATTTCTGTAGTCACCCCCAGGCCTGATTACTGCCACACCTGTTTCAATCAAGAAATCACTTAAATAGGAGCTATCTGACACAGAGAAGTAGACAAAAAGCACCTTAAAAGCTAGACATCATGCCAAGATCCAAAGAAATTCAGGAACAAATGAGAACAAAGTACTGTAATTGAGATCTATCAGTCTGGTAAAGGTTATAAAGCCATTTCTAAAGCTTTGGGACTCCAGCGAACCACAGTGAGAGCCATTATCCACAAATGGCAAAAACATGGAACAGTGATGAACCTTGCCAGGAGTGGCTGGGCGACCAAAATTACCCCAAGAGTGCAGAGAAAACTCATCCGAGAGGCCACAAAAGACCCCAGGACAACATCTAAAGAACTGCAGGACTCAAAAGCCTCAATTAAGGTCATTGTTCATGACTCCACCATAAGAAAGAGACTGGGCTGGGCAAAAACGGTCTGCATGGCAGATATCCAAGGCGCAAACCACTTTTAAGCAAAAAGAATATTAAGGCTCGTCTCAATTTTGCTAAAAATAACATCTGATTGCCAAGACTTTTGGGAAAATACCTTGTGGACCAACGAGACAAAAGTTGAACTTTTTGGAAGGTGCGTGTCCCGTTACATCTGGCGTAGAAGTAACACAGCATTTCAGCAAAAGAACACCATACCAACAGTAAAATATGGTGATGATAGTGTGATGGCCTGGGGTTGTTTTGCTGCTTCAGGACCTGGAGGGCTTGCTGTGATAGATGGAACCATGAATTCTACTGTCTACCAAAAAATCCTGAAGGAGAATGTCCGGCCATCTGTTCGTCAACTCAAGCTGAAGCGATCTTGGGTGCTGCAGCAGGACAGTGACCCAAAAACACACCAGCAAATCCACCTCTGAATGGCTGAAGAAAAACAAAGTGAAGACTTTGGAGTGGCCTAGTCAAAGTCCTGACCTGAATCCTATTGAGATGTTGTGGCATGACCTTAAAAAGGCGGTTCATGCTAGAAAACCCTCAAATAAAGCTGAATTACAACAATTCTGCAAAGATGAGTGGGCCAAAAATTCCTCCAGAGCACTGTAAAAGACTCGTTGCAAGTTATCGCAAACGCTTGATTGCAGTTATTGCTGCTAAGGGTGGCCCAACCAATTATTAGGTTCAGGGGCAATTTCTTTTTCACACAGGGCCATGTAGGTTTTGAGTTATTTTTCTCTCTAAATAATAAAAACCATCATTTAAAACAGCATTTTGTGTTCAATTATGTTATCTTTGACTAATAGTTAACGGTTTTTGATGAGCAGAAACATTTAAGTGTGACAAACATGCAAAAGAATAAGAAATCAGGAAGGGGGCAAATAGTTTTTCACACCACTGTATATGTTGATTGTATGACAGACTGCGTGGTTTGCATTCTGATTGCTGATAACGTGTTTTTTTTTTGTTTTTGTTTTTTTTTGTTTTTCCTTCAGAAAAAGACTCTGCCCTAGAAAAGTTTATAGAAGAATCACTTTCTTTGAGCCCTGATGAAAGAGCCAAGTTCCTAGAAAGAGATGAAGTAATGCTTTCTTTATACCATGAATAATGCTGTCTTTACTCTCTTCACTTTCAGCTTGCCCACCTGGTGCATGTTCTGAGTTGCTTTTAAATAGATCTCCACCCAAACTACAATAACTGTTGCTCATTATATTCACTTCAGATTTGATTGAGTTTTGTGTATTAAAAATGTTAGTTAAATCCTAGTAAATCTCTTCTATAAGAAAAAAGGTTACTTTATTGAATTGGTTGACCTTTATACTTTCACTAACATAGATCAGGACTATGACAATATTGACAGAAAGCTGCTTCCATGGAAATTACTTCTGTAAATGCCTGTATACCAGGGGTGCCCACACTTTTTCGGCTCGCAAGCTACTTTAAAATTTGCCGAGGCCGGGAGATCTACTAACGTCCCAAATGCTAAGCACGCCCCCCCCCCCCCCCCCGCCGTAGGTTAGCCAGGTGTATGTGCCTGCAGCATAGGTTACGTGCCCTCAGTATAGGTTAGCCAGGTATATGGGCCCTCAGTGTAGGTTAGCCAGGTATATGGGCCCCCAGCGTAGGTTAGCCAGGTATATGGGCCCTCAGCGTAGGTTAGCCAGGTATATGGGCCCTCAGCGTAGGTTAGCCAGGTATATGGGCCCTCAGCGTAGGTTAGCCAGGTATATGGGCCCTCAGTGTAGGTTAGCCAGGTATATGGGCCCTCAGTGTAGGTTAGCCAGGTATATGGGCCCTCAGTGTAGGTTAGCCAGGTATATGGGCCCTCAGTGTAGGTTAGCCAGGTATATGGGCCCTCAGTGTAGGTTAGCCAGGTATATGGGCCCTCAGTGTAGGTTAGCCAGGTATATGGGCCCTCAGTGTAGGTTAGCCAGGTATATGGGCCCTCAGTGTAGGTTAGCCAGGTATATGGGCCCTCAGTGTAGGTTAGCCAGGTATATGGGCCCTCAGTGTAGGTTAGCCAGGCATATGGGCCCCCAGTGTAGGTTAGCCAGGCATATGGGCCCCCAGTGTAGGTTAGCCAGGCATATGGGCCCCCAGTGTAGGTTAGCCTGGCATATGGGCCCCCAGTGTAGGTTAGCCTGGCATATGGGCCCCCAGTGTAGGTTAGCCTGGCATAGGGGCCCCCAGTGTAGGTTAGCCTGGCATAGGGGCCCCCAGTGTAGGTTAGCCTGGCATAGGGGCCCCCAGTGTAGGTTAGCCAGGCATAGGGGCCCCCAGTGTAGCTTAGCCAGGTACAGGGGCCCCCAGTGTAGCTTAGCCAGGTACAGGGGCCCTCAGTGTAGCTTAGCCAGGTATATGTACCTGCAGCGTAGGTTAGCCAGGGTCCTCTGGACTCCTGGAACTGCCGGCAGGCAGGCCGCTGGCCAGTGGCCAATAAGAATGTCGGGGAGAAGACGGCAAGACGCGGAGAGGGAGGAGAGAGACGGCGCAGCCGCTACATCATGGCTGGGGGCGGTGCCGGGCATGTTACAAGCACGCACGTTGCAGGCTGCCCGGCGTCGCCCCCAGCCATGACGTAGCGGCCGCGCCGCCTCTCTCCTCCCTCTCTGCTCGCTGCGTCTTCTCCCCTGCATTCTTATTGGCCGGCAGCTAAACATGCTGCTGGCCGCAAAATTTGAGACGCGGCCAAGAGGCCGCGATCTACCGAGAAGGCGGTCGCGATCGACCTATTGGGCAGCCCTGCTGTATACTATTCCCTAAAGTTGCTGTCTTTTACAGTAGGTATTATCAATCTGACAGTTCAGACAGATTTCGGATTAGTCAGCTCTTATGCTGGGTACACTATGAGATTTTCTGTCCGATTTACTGTCAGATTGATCATTTCCAACATGTCCGATCAATTTCTGATCGATTTCCGTTCACTACAATAGGAAATCGATTGGAAAGCAGATCGTACATGTCGGAAATAATCGATCTGACAGTCAATCGGCCAGAAAATCTCTGTGTATTGTGTGTACCAAACAATAGTTTCCTTTGTTTCCAAACCACTCCTTGGAATAGATCAAGATTAACATGCCTAGGCTACCCTTTTGTGTATACACTGTTGTGGCAGTTGGACTGTAAACTGGTGAAGGGCTGGTTCACACGGGCTTCTGCCAAGCCTTCGCTCGGTATCACTCTCAAACGCTGGCGCTTAGCTTTTTGGAAGCCTTCACGGCTAGCAGGTCGGGTCTCTGCAATTGTTTCCCGGCGTTTACCGCTTTTAAAAGCAATATTTTGCTTTCGAGACGCAACTCCGGGATCTACCGCCAGGCTTTCATGAGAGCCTGCCAAAGCCACCTCTAAACGCTCCCATTCACTTTAATGGGTTAGCGGTAGATCGCAAAAAACGCCACATCTGAAACGCTGCATTAAAGGCAAGTGAAGATTAACTTATGATATAATAATTTGTATGTGTAGTACAGCTAAGAAATAAAACATTAGCAGCAGAGATATGAGTCTAATATTGTTTCCAGTACAGAAAGAGTTAAGAAACTTTAGTTGTTATCTATGCAAAAGAGCTTATCTGAGCTCTACGACTTTCAGGGCCCGTTTGCACTGCTGCGGAATTCGGGCCGAAGCCGCAGAGTTTCCCTGCAAGCAAATTGCGGAGGGTAACTGTGCCATAGGGGATAATGCTGCCGCCATCTGAATCACTTGCCTTAGCGATTTTGTCGACATTGCAGCATTTGTCTGTGCAGGCAGCAGCGAATCCCATAGCTGTGCATGGCCAGGAAGTGCCGCCGGGTGCGCCGGCTAGTGGAAATGGGCCCTCAAAGCCGCAGAGAGCTCTGTCTTCTAAAGCTTATGATCTCAAGTGTCTGTCACTGTATTTCGGTTTTCTGCAGAGTAAAGTTCAAAAGATCACTAGCCTGCTCTGTGTATTCATTTAGAATGCTGAGTTTAGTGTGTAAATTGCAAATATTAGAGAATGATGCAATGTTATAAAAAAAAAAAAACTATATAACTGAAAATAAAAATGATATATTTTCTTTGCTACTAATGTTTTTTTTTTTTTTTTTTTTAATCCGTACTACACATGCAATTCATTATATCATACATTTTTTTTCACTTCCCTGCCACTTAAAACGCAGCAAAAACGCCTGTGTGAACCAGCCCTTAGGCTCTATTCACACTTGAAAGCGCAAAATTGCGGGGAGTGATTCTTCTGCGATTTAACGTGGAAAAATCACTGGACACTGCAGCGATTTCTCTGCGATCGTGTTTAGCGCTTCTAGCACTGAAATGCGATCAATTCACCTGAAAATGGTGCAGGCTACGCGTTTGGCGATTAACACAAATCGCCCAAGAACGGGCCCATAGGTTTCTATTGCACTAGCGCTTCAGCGTTTTTGCCAACATTGCCGGTAAAACGCTGTAGTGTGAATGGGCCCTGAAGGACCTCTGTCGCGAAAATCGTATAATTTTTTAAAATATATGTAAGAATATACAAAGAAGTACATTTCTTCCTGAGTAAAATGAGCCATAAATTTATTTTATCCTATGTTGCTGTCATTCGTTCACACTAGGTCCGGAAACAATCCGTGGCTCCGGTTTTTGTTTTTTTTTCCTTTTTTAAACCTGATCAAAACCAGAGCCACGGATGGCAATGTTACAAATAGCAGCGGTCTTCACCCAAACAAAAACAGATCTGTCTGCATTGACCCGTTTTCAAAACCTGAATGGGAAGTTCGGATCTGCTGCATTTTCCCGCAACGCACATGGATCCGGATACACGGAGGGGTATTGGAGGGCAGTGCAAAAACTGATCTCCCTCTACACAGGCTATTCTTGCACACAAAACGGAGGGAGATCCGCATTGCCTACTGCCTGCTCCTCCCCTTCACATCACCCCAATAGGTGTCCCCCCTGGTAGCCTGAGGGGGGTAGCAGCCAGGTCTTCCCCGCGAGGGTCCGTCATCGCCGTGGGATAGTCCAATAGGGAATAATCTGTTCACAAATGTATTTACTGAAGCTAACACCCTCCTTTGTTATACCAGTTTTGAGTGCTAGTTGTGTAATGTTGTCCAGTTTCTGGAGCTCTGCACATCCATGCAGATAAATCATTCGGGTACAGCCTCTGTATGAAAGCGCTGCCATGTCTCACCTTTCTTCCTCTGCTCGCCTTGTGACTTCTGGCAATGCTGCCCACTAGAGGGTGGCATTGCCAGAAGTCACGGTGAGCAGAGGAAGTAAGGTGCTTCCCTGCTCACTTGCTTGCTACATTTTTGCCACAAATGGCTGGAGGATAGAGCAGGGACAGGGGACCCAGGTGAGGGAGGTGGGGGATCCCCCCTCCCCGCAGCTGTGCACGCAACACACGCACGTACACACGCACGCACGCACGTACACACACACATGTGTGCACACACACATGTGTGCACACACACACACACACCACTGCTACCCCCTCAGACTTCCTAGGGGGCACCTATTGGGGTCCTGGCTGCAGCCATCCATTTTTAGGGGGAGGGAAAAAAACACTAGCTGATCAAAAACTTTGGCTGCAAAAGGGCAGCACAGATCTGTTTGCATTCGGGTCACGGACAGCAGGTCCGTTCTGCAAACGGGCCTAGTGTGGATCTAGCCTTACAGTAAGTAGTAGAAATCTGACATTACCGATAGGTTTTGGTCTAATTCATCTCTTCATGGGGGATTCCCAGCATGGCCTTTTATTCTTCATGAAGACCCTCCCTGAAAAAGATTTATGCAAAGATGCTAGCCAGGCTCCATGCTCGCTGTACACTTTTTTGGGCATTTGTATGGAGCAACTGCCATTCACCAAGTGCTTTTGAATATTAAACCTCTGAGAACCCTCCCCCCCCCCCCCCATGAGGAGATGGGCTAGTCCAAAACCTGTCAGTTCTGTCATTTCTACTACCTACTGTAAGTAACAGCAACATAGGAGAAAAGTAATTTTGTATATGTTTACATATATTTTACTTTTTAAAATTAAGGCAGAGGTCCATTGAATCACAGTTCCCCTTCCCTGTCCTCAAGGCCCACCAGCAGTACATGTTTTGCAGGAAACCACACAAAATCACAGGTGGGGTAATTAGTGTTGCAGCAGAGCTTATTACTTAGCTCTGTGGCTTTATACTGTACAAAACATGCAGTGTTGGTGGGCCTTGAGGACAGGGTTTGGGAGCACTGCTTTAAATGTCAGGATCAGCAGAACAGCCATGCAAAGTGCATTGCTTATTTGAAAATGGAAGATGTCTGCCTCTATATTCTTCTCACTTTAGGTGTCCTTTACCTAGCTGAGTTATTTATGCAGCTCTCTGCAATATTAAAAAAAAAAAAAAAAAATTAGGAAAGTTCAGATCCTCCTCATGCATTGAAATGTGTGTGTGTGTAGACATTTCCTTATTATAGCATTGTGCAATAGTGAGCTGAAAAGAGACATTTTTCTTCTGTTCCCACATCTGGACTGAGGAGTCCTTATGCATGGGGCAGCTATGTAAATTGCTATGTTTCAACTGCCCAGATTTCCATAAAATGTGCTTTGAATAAACAGATGTGAATTTCTGAGTATCTGTTAGTTGCATACTTGAAATCAGAGTGTTTTGTGGTGGAAATTGCACCTTTGCTGTTGCTTTCTCTCCTCTTTCTATTATAGATTGAGCATTGTGGATCTTCTGTGGCTTGGCTTGTTGTGGTGTGGGTTGGAAGCTAATCACTGGAAATATTAAGGTTTTTTTTTTTTTTTTTGTCTTTGTCTCATTAGAGTATTCGGGTTACACATGAAAGCAGTGCCCAGGAAGGACAGTCTGAGGTACACTTTTTTTTTTTTTTTTTTAATTTTTGTTCCTACATTCTATGCTGCTAGTTTTAAAAGAAATGTTCCTCTTTCTGTTGATCTCACTAGAAGTATTCTAAGATAAAGTGTTTGGTTTTTACATTGTCCTTTTTGTTCATTGAACAGCAAACTGCTTTGCTTAAAATCTGTGGTATATTTAGTCCTGCAAAAAGAGAAAGGTACGGGGAGCACAAGGCTGGTTACAAAAAAATAATACAAAATTTATTGCAAATTCATTAATTAGAAAAAACTACAAACAGTGATATTCCAATCAGACTATCCCCCTTAAACAACAACAAAAGGCCTGGCCATGAATCTGTTGGGGAACCCCGCAGTTCCACCAGGAGCGCACTCCTATCAAAAAAGCAGAGCTGACATGTCAAAAAATCTTCGGGCCCCAAAAGCACATAGCCAGATGGCAGACAAATCCCAGAAGCGTTGCAATTTCTTCTGCACCAAGCATAAGGTTCACACCCGTGTGCTATAAATTAACAGCACGCCTCTATGCAGTTGCTCAAACGCCCTCATTACCGACACTGATTACTAGTGTCTAACCTCTACACCTTCATGCACATGTGCCCTGTAAATAGGGCTACTGGACTCACGTGACCCCGAGATGATAGTGTGTATCACCAGTCCGGAGGGACCAAGCCCTCTAGTCCTGCAGCGTAGCCGCGTTGTTAGGACCGGCCAAAGGATCCAATGGTGTAGCCTGGGTCAGCGTCTAACATGCGGCAGAGGAGGAGGAAGAGCGGCGGAGGCAACAGGGAATGCTGGTGCGGCGAAGCTTCCGGGTACCGCCCCCTCACGTGACGCGTTTCGTCACTATCTCCTGACTTCCTCAGACGTGACGTCACCGGCGTGGTTGCGTCCTTATATAGCCATGGCAACCACGCCGGGACTTAGATGATTGTCAAGAGGAAAACATCATTTAAAATAAACCACTGATGCGCTTCTTCTGTTGCTTGTCATAGTCACCCCGACGGGGGCTAATGTTCAATTTATGAATCCCCATAAACCGAAGTCCAGAAATATTGCCATTGTGTACAGTTCTAAAATGTTGAGCTAGAGGACTGAGCCTCCTTTTTATCAATTGTTGTGCCTTTAATATTAGATATATGCTCGCCAATACGTGTGTTTAATGGTCTGTAAGTCTTCCCAATATATATTAGATCACATGGACATCTAATCTGGTAAATTACTCTAGCAGAGGAACAAGCTACATAGTCATTAATCGCAAAGGATCTTGATCGATCATGATTGTAGAAACTATTACCAGGCTGGACATATCTGCACACATCACAGTCTAAACACTTGTGCATTCCTCTGTTGGTTTTCTTTTTAGGGGCCTTACTCCACCCAAACTCGCTGGAGACCAACAAATCACCCAAGTTTGTACATCTTTTGGCAGCCATATGTGGATAGTCACCCACAATGTCTGCCATAATTGGGTCTCTTTGCAAAAGATTCCAGTACTTCTGAAGAATTTGTCTAATTTCACCAAAGTGGGCCCCATACGTGGTGACAATACGGGAAACCTCCAGCGAGTTGGGTTTTCCATTAACAAAAGCCTCCTGTCCCTCTTTTGACCTCTTAGTCAGCAAATCTCTTCTATCACGGGCCAAAGCCCTATGATAGGCCATTATCACACAATTGGGGTACCCCCTTGCCAGCAACCTGCCCCTCAGCTCACCGGCTTCCCTTTGAAAATCAGTTAGTGTTGCAGTTTCTTCGAAGCCGAAGGAACTGGCATGTGGGGTCCGCCCACTTTTTGGCCGGGAGGTGAGAGCTGGCAGCCGACAAGAGGGTATTCCCAGCAGTGGGTTTCCTGTATGTGCAGGTAACCAGGGAATTTCCCTCCTTTCTGATAGAAAGATCAAGGAAGGAGATTTCATTGGGGTCCCTAGTGTATGTTAGAAAAATATTCCTGTTGTTTACATTTAGGTCAGCTACAAACAAGTCAAGATCCTGTCTGGAGCCCCTCCATAGCACAAAAACGTCATCCACATATCTTAGCCATAGGGCTACGTGTTCCCGATACCCTGGCCTGCCCCTCACCACTTCCCTGCTCCCAAAACCCTAGGTGGAGGCAGGCGTAGGCAGGGGAACACGCAGCCCCCATGGTCGCACCCCATATATGTATATTTAGTCCTACCACTTAACTCAAAAAGATGTGGTAACAGAGGAAAGGTTCAATTTTGTTATCTCACAGATTAGGAGAGGCTAAAGCTGACCATACACAGGTCGATTATGGCTTAATATTCTGAGCCAATCAATTTCTATCAGATTGGAATTTTATCAGACAGCAATCAATCCCTCTCTACACCGTATACTCAGTTTTGATAGACCTCTGCTCAATGCAGTGTATCAAAATAGACCCTTGATCCTGACTGTTCCTGCCCCGCTGCACAGTTTTGTCCCCCCGTTCCCCTCCAAACGTATCTGGTTAGACTTCCAGCATTTAAGCTGGACAAAATTGGTTGAAAGTGAGTCAATTAGAAATATTAAATCATCAGAATACTTGCATAGGGATTACATCAGTCAGAAAAATCATTTCCTGCATGGATAGTCTTAATCTGTGATGTTTAGTCTGCTAGGGGAACATAGCTATGCTGTCACACAGGTCATTGGGAATTCTCCAGAATTACTTTTTTTTTGCATCCAGTTGTTACATTCATTTGAACCTTTCCTGAATGAAATAACGCGTGAGTTAAGTTATCAGATAACCTAGTTTCAGTGCATTTTAGACCTTCTGCTTTGGGTACATTATATTTTTTATTAATGAGTAATGGTTCTTCTCTTTGCCATTTTTGCATGAGGCATTTTTCTGTCTCAGTTTTGCAGTTAGCATTGCTGTAAATAAGAAAAATTCCATACAACACTTGAAATGCACTAAAACTGTTAACGTGTGATGTTTTTCTTGACTCCTATAAAAATAAGACAGTCAATAGAATGGGTAAAAATTGACCTCTACTTTTTACATAACTGGAAAGCTCATTCACCATTGCAGGAGGAGAGAGGTTACTGGCATGGTATGGCATTACTGAGGTGAGCTAGTTTGGTTTACCTCACAAAGGGCTGGTGCAAACCAGAGCGGTTCTGGAGCATTTTTTAAAACACTTGCGGGGGAAAACTGTTTGGCTAATAAAAGTGAATGGGATGGTGAACACCAGAGAGGTTTGTTTTTTCCACAAACGCAAACTCGGGGGCTGCAGCATTTTTTAGATTTCTGAGGCGTTTCTGCCTCAATGTTGAAGTATAGGAAAGTGGAAAACTGCTCTGAAAAACGCTAAATCAGAGCGATTTTCCAGGCGTTTTTGTTACAGAAGCTGTTCAGTAAGCTTTTACTGTAACAATATTCGTAATCTGCTACACAAAAAAAGCTCCAAAAACCGCTAGGTATGTAAAAAAAAAAAGTCTAAAATCTGCTTCAAAAACCACTAGCGTTTTGCAAATCTGCTAGAGGTTTTTGGTGTGCACTGGGCCAAAGTGATGAAAAAATAAGGGATTCCAATGTTCCTCCTTGCATGTCTTACATAGTTCTCTAATAGTGCCCATTCTTACTAAACGCAAAGCATTCTAAGGGGTAAGCGAGCCCAATATCTGTTTCATTTTTAGAAAGTATTGGGATGCATGTTGAAGATTTGGTCAATCACTTTAGAGAGCAAAGCTGGGAGTACACATGTGGTTTGTTTTTTTTCAGCAGATAGATGGTTCGATAGATAATTTCCAACATGTCTGATCTTACTTTCAATCGTTTTACTGCTCTATTTCTGCTAGAAGAGAATGGAAATTGATAAGAAAAGATAAGAGAATCGAATGGAAAAACAAATTGAAAATCAATCTAATGGTAAATCGTCCAAAAAAAAAAGTATTGTGTATTCCCAGCATAAGGCAGGAGATCACACTTGTGTCTGCACAAAAGGCTCACTGTATGGGCAGAGGGGAAATCCCTAGACAGCAGGTACAATGTATGGGGGACAGGGAGGCAGAGTGACTGCTTGACCACCAGGGAACACTATGGGAGGGGGACCACTAATCGCCAGGTATGCTGTATAGGGGAGGGAAGGGAGCTATTAGACACCAGGAAATCTTATGAGGAGGGGGCCTCTAGACCACCTGGAAAATATGAGGATGTGAAAAGTAGCAGCCTGGATTTCTACCCTAGGTTTATACTTGAGTCAAAAATAAATTCTCATGTCTGAAGGGAGATGTTGCTTAGACAGCGCAGGGGGAGGCAGTTAAGACACAGAGGAATATTTCCTGCTTTGTGCCATGCCTCTGTGTCCCCTCCGCACCACTCTCAACTCCCCCTGAGCCATGCTGTCACCCCTAACCCCCCAAATTGGTGACAAGCTGCTTGTCGGCAATCTATGAGGGGAAGGGGTGTCCCCACTCTGGCATTAGGAACACCCCTTCCCATGTTCTAATCGGCAAGCTCTGCCTCTCCCATGACGCTTCCTCAACTCCCTCTGCTCTGTTGAGTCATGCAGAGCTGCAGCATTGTGACCCCACGGGTCACGGACCTTTTTTTTTTTTTTCACCAGTTGCGTGAAGTAGAAGTGGTGGTAATTGACGCTACCTGATCCGTCTAGCTACCCGAATCGGATAGCATTTTTTTTTTTTTTTAAATGTTTTTTAAATTTTTTTTTTTTTTTTAACAAAAAACTCTCCACCGTGGGTTCTCTTTAATCCTATTAATATTGGTTTATGTTTGAGTACATATGGTGTTTACATTTTATATCCACTACTGAATTAAGTTCTTCATGTGCAAAGCCTGTGTAAGTACAGGCAAGCATAATCTTGCTATTTCCTTACTTAAAGCGGATCCGAGAAGAAAGACTAACTGTATCAAGTAACTTGTCTATATATCTTATCTAAAGTTTAGATAGTGTACACAGTAAATCTAGCTGCAAACTGCTTCAACAGTTTGATTGATTATTCCTGTGATACAATGAGTGCCGCCATGTTCTGTTTGTCACATTACACACAGGCAAGCTGATAGCATCTCCAGTCCTCAGCCTGTGACAAATTCACTCCGCTCTCCTCCCCTCTGCCTCTGAAATCTCTGGCTAATAACCTTCTCCTCCTCCTGCCCAGAGTGAGCTCCAATAAGCCCTTGCTACTTGGGACTGAGTGCCAAGGCTGTCTGGAGAAGCTGTGGGCGAGGCTTGTCTAGTTTATTCGGAATTGGAGTATCAAAACAAAACAAATATTTGGCTTGAGGAATGCTTTTAAACTAAATGAATGGAACACAATTATGCAAAAAGTAAACGTTTATCTCGGATCCACTTTAAACTGGTGGCTGCACAGCTGCTGCCCATTGCCAACATTGCTGTAGCTTCCAGTACTGATGCATATTGCTTTGCCTGTTAAAGGGGCACTATGGCAAAAAAAATTGCAAAATATGTGCAAACATCTACAAATAAGTACATTTTTTTTTTTTCAGGAGTAAAATGAGCCAAAAATTACTTTTCTTCTATGTTGCTGTCACTTACAGTAGGTAGGTAGTAGAAATCTGACAGAAGTGACGGGTTTTTGACTAGTCCATCTCTTCATAGGGTATTGTCAGGGATTTATTTATTTTCAAAAGCACTTAGTGAATGGCAGTTGCTCTGTTCAACTGCCAAAAAACTGTGTAGCGAGCTGGGAAGCTGGCCAGCATCATTGTTTAAATCTTTTTTAGGGAATATCTTTATAAAGAATAAAAGCCTTTCTGAGAATCCCCTATGAAGAGATGGACTAGCCCAAAACCTGTCACTTTAGTCAGATTTGCACTACCTACTGTAAGTGACAGCAACATAGGAGAAAAGTAATTTATAGCTAATTGTACTCTGAAAAAAAAGTACTTCTTTGTCTGTTTGGACATATTGTACATTTTACAATTTTTTTTTGCCGTAGTGCCCCTTTAACTACTGTATTACATCTACACAGCAGTATCAGTCACACTGAAAGTGAGGCATGTGAAAAATGTTGTAGGCAATGGGTAAGGGATAATAAGACTTGCAGAGGCATATGTTTGCACTGTTTATTGGTTTCAGTTATGAAATCAGGAGCAAAGGACACGTAGTGCTGTAAACTGTACTACCTGGTCAAGGAAACTGTTACTGACCTAGACCGGTTTCTTTGCATACCAAGGGTGATGAATAATAGATGCATGAAGAGAACACTTCTTAGCTTCAAATCACACATTGTGCAGAAGAAATACAGAAACTAACTTTGTAGCGTAGCATGATTGTAGCAAACACTGATTCACTTCACTGCACATCTATGCAGATCTCCTCTTCGTAACTCACCCTGGTTGTCTTTGGATTTAACAACTCAGCCTTGGTCAACAATTAATTTGGCAAGAAAAGTAGTTGTAACAAGGTACTCTTGGAGTGATCCTACTGAGTGACAGGGTTTGTCAGGCTGGTATTAGTTGAAAGAACATTGCCTGAGAAGCACTGGATTCTCACAGTAAGAAAACAATAAGGTGTTGCATAGTTTAAAAAATGCAAATTAATTCTCGGGTCAGGTCATGTATTTGTAGCCTTATGTCTCCATCATGCTGTATAGACTGGTCACATTCTTCAGCTGCAGGCAAGAAGGTACTTGATGAGCTCACATTGTCACCTAAAGCTGACTGTAGAAAGGGGGGGGGGGGAATTCAGTAATTATTCGCTGTAAAGACATGCAATAACCATTGTTACTGACAAAATTCTAAAATCCATTTGTTTTCTTTGATGGCTGAATTTATTTACACTTCTTTTCTCTTTTTTTTTTTATTGTTTCATGTGTGGCCATGTTGCCTGCTTAGTGTTTTGTTTTCATCCAATACTTGTCTTTAGCATTCTGGATTTTGCATTTATGTAGCGCCGTGCTCTTTCACAGTGCTTTACAGCGCCGTACAGCAAACTACGAAGGTACTGCAGTTTCAAAAATGGAACTCCCCTTCATATTCTCTTTAAAGAAGATCTGTGGTGAATTTACAGCACATTAAAATGAACATTTTACTGTTTCCCCCATTATTCCCCCTCTTCATCTCTCCTATTTTCGCTGCTCCCCGCTGCCAATAAATTACTTAATTAATAAAATGTAATTTTTAAACCTTTGGGCAAGATGGCTGCAATGTAAAGTGCTTCCGGGTCTGTGAGCTGAGAGATGAGCTGAGCTGAAGCCACAAGAGGCAGATCTCCCTCCCCCTGCTGTCTGGAGCTTGCAGAAAGGTCAGGGATGACTCATCAGATGACGTGCAGCAGGGGGAAGGAGAGGCAGATGGCAGGGAGGAACAGCTGCTGTATTGTCTACCTCTTCCTGCAGCACAATATTCGTCTAACTAGACAAATAATTAGAAAGGAGCAGGAGAGAAGACAGCACAGCTGTTTCTAAACAAGACCAGGGAAAAAAAGATTATTACTTGTGAAAGGAACATATCTATTCATATTGCATTTTGAAAAAGGGCCACAGAACCCCTTTAAAGAGACTCCGTAACAAAAATGACATCCTGTTTTTTATCATCCTACAAGTTCCAAAAGCTATTCTAATGTGTTCTGGCTTACTGCAGCACGTTCTACTATCACCATCTCTGTAATAAATCAACTTATCTCTCTCTTGTCAGACTTGTCAGCCTGTGTCTGGAAGGCTGCCAAGTTCTTCAGTGTTGTGGTTCTGTGATGCATCTCCCCCCTCCTGGCCCCTCTATGCACACTGCCTGTGTATAATGATCTCTTGAGATACAAAAGGAAGGATGTATACAGCCTGCTTGGGTATGGATGTATTTTCTATGTGTGAACATACTGTACATCAACCTACTTCCTGTTTTGGTGGCCATTTTGTTTGTTTATAAACAAACTTTTTAAAACTGTTTTTAACCACTTTTAATGCGGCGAGGAGCGGCGAAATTGTGACAGAGGGTAATAGGAGATGTCCCCTAACGCACTGGTATGTTTACTTTTCTGCGATTTTAACAATACAGATTCTCTTTAAGGCTGTTGATAATTGCAGCACGGTATTTCTGGGATTTCTAAACATTGTGCCTTTTGGCAATATTTTCGAGGTGAGCATCAGGTCCTGGAGCACTCTTTCTGCAGATGGGCAATGCAATGTTGCTACTAATGTCTGCTCATATGTAAGGGCTCTCATGCACGTGTCCTGATTTTGTATGTGAGACCTGGCCAGAGCTAGCAGGTACCTGAAGGCGGCACCAATCATTTTGCAGATGGCTGTGAAAATCTTTCGGTGAGGGAGTTTCATATACTTTGGGGAATCGTACCTGGATAAAACTGGAAGGTTTAGACAATTGAACAACTTGCTTTTCCTAATTGCAGGGCCAAATAAAGGTATGTAGGTCCCTAAAGGTTCTGTCATAATCTAAATTAGAGAAGCCAATTTTATTCCTTCTGAATCACTTGTGCTAATAGTGGGTTCCAAAACCATATGTGTGCCAAAAAAGGAAGCATTTGTTCCTGAAAGAAAAAGTGCTCAATCTCTTTGCTTCACTATGCATTTGCTGTTCAGAACTCACATTTGTGCAGTACTACAGAATCTATTCATCAGTGCTGGAGTGGAGGGGGTAATGACCCTGGGGAGATCCTAAAGACTATGAGCAGCACACTCATTGTACAAGAGTTCAGGTTAATACACCTAAACAGAAGGAAAACAGAGAAATGCAACCTGTATGTATTTTGAGAGTTTAACCTGTCTAATTACCCCTCATCTGTGACTAATCACCAGTGTAATTTGATCTGTCAGCTGGCTGCCTCAGCAGAGAAGCTAATTTGTAAACACAAGATGTTAAAGGGAACCTAAACTGAGAAGGATATGGATTTTTACTTTTAAAATAATACCAGTTGCCTGACTCTCTTGCTGATCCTGTCTCTAATACTTTTAGCCACAGCCCCTCAACAAGCAGGTCAGGTGCTCTGACTGGGTTAGCTGCATGCTTGTTTCGGGTGTGTGATGCAGCCACTACTGAAGTCAAAGAGATCAGCAGGACTGCCTGGCAACT
Source organism: Hyperolius riggenbachi (assembly GCF_040937935.1). NCBI lineage: Eukaryota > Metazoa > Chordata > Amphibia > Anura > Hyperoliidae > Hyperolius > Hyperolius riggenbachi. The sequence continues at coordinate 182,000,329 of NC_090647.1, forward strand.
GGTATTGTTTAAAAGGAAATATCCATATCCCTCTGTTAAGGTTCCCTTTAACCCTATGTCTGCTTCCATGAAAGTAGAAACACTGCAGATTTATTGCAGAATTTGGATCAGCTGTAACAAATGTTTTTCTTTAAGGCTCGGTTCACAGTGGGATTTTGCATTGTAAAGTTGCAATGCTGCGTTACCATCGCATTCAGTAGGTACAGTGAGGCATACATGCAAGGAAAAGTATGCTTCCCTGTACCTTTTAGCATGTGCGTTTAGAGGTAACGCACTGCAGCAGTATGTTACCATAAAGCTACGCGTTACAATGTGGCACTAACATCACACTGTGAACGTCGCATACACTTCTTATTGCAGTGCAATTAAACCTTAAAACGGTTTTAAACTCTGACAAAATATTCAATACAAATGTGTTTTCCTGCTTTTTATAACCCATACAATTATCATATTTGCTTTTGTGCACAAGTATTATTATTCATTCGGAAATTATATCTTCCCAAAGTTCAGTTTATTTACTTTGAAAGCTGCTGCTGCATTTTATTCATAACTGTTGTATTTCTATTGTAAATGCACCCAGCAATGATTGCAGTGTTTTTCAGTTCAGGATTCAATAGCAGAAGTTTCTGCACAGTCAGAGAATGTTTACTTAACGCGGAATGAAACCCAGCATTTCTTCTTTGCTCTAATAAATTATTTACAGCATATTCTATACAACCAGCATATATATTTTTTTTTTTTTTTAATAGAACAGCATTCAAACGGTTACACACAGGAATTAGAAGTTTCCTGCCAACAAAGCTGGACACATCTGAACTGTAGATAATGTTATCTTGTGTTTACTTAATTGTATCAAGTGAAGAATGTGAAACATTCTCTGAGGCTTGGTGCACACCAAATACCGCTAGCAGATCCGCAAAATGCTAGCACATTTTGAAACGCTTTTTCTTTTTCTGTAGCCTTTCAGCTAGCATTTTGCGGTTTTGTGAACCGTTTTTGGTGTATTAGATTTCATGTATTGTTACAGTAAAGCTGTTACTGAACAGCTACTGTAACAAAAACCGCCTGGCAAACCGCTCTGAAGTGCCGTTTTTCAGATCGGTTTGCGTTTTTCCTATACTTAACATTGAGGCAGAAACGCATCCGCAATCCAAAATCTGCAGCAGCCTGGGAGTATGCGTTTCTGCAAAACGCCTCCCGCTCTGGTGTGCACCAGCCCATTGAAATACATTACCCAAGCGGATCCGCACCCGCAAGCGGATCGCAAACCGCAGCAGAACCGCTCTGATGTGCACTAGGCCTTACTGTGGAGAAGCAGCTCAACACAGACAGTCAAAGCATGTCTTACCTTCACTACATAATGAATAAAACCAGTTATAAATAAATTGCAAAGGCAGCTCTCAAAGCAAAAAACTGTACTTTTGGGAACTTGTAATTTCTAAATGAATAATAATACTTATGTACAAATGCAAATATGATAACCCTATGGCATATAAAAAGTAGGAAAACATGTTTTCATTAATTATGTCTGGGTTTTATACCGCTTTAATTGTACCAGGTGAAGAATGTAAACACAAGATTAGGTTATCACCAGTTCGGAAGCGGCTGCCCGTGCAGGAGAAAAAGTCAGTCCTGTGATTTAACCCTATGAATGCTGTTTTACTAAAAAAAAAAATTGTTAGTATATTTTAAGGTTATTTTATTGTTGCTTATCTTTTAGAGCAGAGAGGACGTTCTGAGTTCAGGTCCGCTTTATTACAAATAGCAGCTTGGAACTTTGCCAAACAAAATTAACAGGAAGTGCATTTAATTGGCCCATTTACAAGTGGAGTTGTATTTGCATTCTATTTTCATGCATGTCGGGTTCATTTGCATCTCATTTGCTGTCTCTGTCTAAACTCTCTCCAAACAAACATTTTCCCAATCTTCAGTTTTTTGAGCCATAATGATACTACAAACCGGTGATTTGGGGCAGCAGAAAAGGTCCTTTCGCAGATATTCTATACTTAAATGACCTCTCCAGTGAAAAAAGTGGCAGTTAAAATCTGACAGAACCGACGGGTTTTGGACTAGTCCATCTCCTCATGGGTGATTCTCATGCTTTTCTTTGTTTTCAAAAGCATTTCCTGAATGGCAGTTGATGAGTCTAACCTCCAAAATAGTGTTCAAACATGTATGGAAGCTTGCTGGTAACTTACTACTTTGGCAGTTAAACTGCTGTTCAGGAAATGCTTTTGAAAACAAAAGAAAAGCCATCCTGTGAATCCCCCAGGAGGAGATGGACTAGTCCAAAACCTGTCTGTTCTGTCAGTTTTTTTTTCAATTGATTTTTATTGAAATTTTTCACAGTTTACAAATCCAAGATATAGGTAATGAGTATCATTCATTTTCAATAATAATAAATAACAAAACCGTTATTTACTGTATAGCAACTCAGAAATAATGTATTATAGAACAGTTCTAAATCAGGTGGAATAAGCACCTTCAACTGAGTTAGTACTTGAAGGTCTAATTTTAATATATAAAGAAACAACAATCACCCACATAAAGTGGGAATATGCCAAACTAATAGCATAAACACAACTAGTAGAGAGTGCATAGTGCCTTAATAGATGCGTAGGGCCGAGGATTACAGCTCATGCCGAATAGTCAATGAATTTACGAAGGTCTAGAGCTAGATCTCAGACTTGAAGAGGTTCAAGTAGATGTAGTCTGGCCCGATAGTAGGACCTGCTAAGTCAAGCGGAAAGGAGATGGGGGAGGAGGGTTTATCATTAGTTTAGGATCTCCATGACTGCCCTTGGGACCAGCCTATTCTGTGGTAGGGAATTCTAGTTTTAACTGTTTAGTTACGTATTGTTAGAGGGTGACCTTATGCGTTTGATCCACTTCAGCCTTCAGTCGTTTTCACTTTATGCATCCGAGCAATGTTCACCTCCCATTAATTAGCCTATAACTTTATCACTACTTATCACAATGAACTGATCTATATCTTGTTTTTTCCGCCGCCAATTAGGCTTTCTTTGGGGGGTACATTTTGCTAAGAGCCACTTTACTGTAAATGCATTTTAACAGGAAGAATAAGAAAAAAACGGAAAAAATGTATTATTTCTCAGTGTTCAGTCAATAAGTTTTAAAATAATACATGCCTCCATAATTAAAACTCAAGTATTGTATTTGCCCATATGTCCCGTTTATTACACCGTTAAAATTATGTCCCTATAACGATGTATGGCGACAATATTTTAATTGGAAATAAAGGTGCATTTTTTCCGTTTTGCATCTATCACTATTTACAAGTTTAGAATAAAAAAAAATCTAGAAATATTTCATCTTTACATTGATATTTAAAAAGTTTAGACCCTTAGGTAAATATTTACATGTTTTTTTTTTTTTTGTTTTTTTATTGTAATGTTTTTTTTTGTTTTTTTTTTATATTAAACATTTTATTTGGGTAGTTTTGGGAGGGTGGGAGGTAAACAATGTGTTTATATTGTAAATGTGTGTTAATTTTTTTTTTATTTTTTTTATTTCAGATGTAGTATTACTTTTTGGCCACAAGATGGCGGCCATGAGTTTGTTTACAAGACGTCACTCTAAGCGTAGCATACGCTTATAGGGACGCACGGGAGACGCAACAGCCAGAAAAAGCGGAGCTTCTGAGAGAAGCTGTCGCTTTTTCTGCGGGGGAGAGGAATCAGTGATCGGGCACCACAGACCGATACACTGATTCGTGGGCTAACGATCCGCGGCCGGGAGCGCGCGGACTCGCACATGGCCTCCTGGGCGTAGCTAGTACGTCCAGGAGGCCAAAGTAGTTAAGTTCCAGTCAAAGGACCATGGGCTTGATTCACAAAGCGGTGCTAACTGTTAGCACGCCTGTGAAAACCCCCTTAGCACGTCTAAACAAGCTTTTCGCGCATAAAACTTTACGCGCGCAAAACTTTACGCGAGCAAAACTTTATGCGCGTAAAACTTTACGCGCGTACTGCACAGAGCACAGGGCGCACCGCGCGAAGTGCCCATTAAAGCCTATGGGACTTAGCGCGCGTAAAACTTTTCGCGCGTAAAACTTTACGCACGCAAAGTTAGCGCACGATCTGATTGAGAAATCCGGTGCTAACCTACTTAGCACCCTAGTTAGCACGTCTAAAGACTTTAGACGTGCTAAGTAGGTTAGCACCGCTTCGTGAATCAAGCCCCATATGTGTTGCCATACATTTTGATTGTTTCTGGATCTTTAACAGGTATTCCAATTTGAGGTTATATTCTGTTAGGTGGACTACCTGAGTGATGAAAGGTGTGTCAATTGTGTTCCAGTTCGTCAATAGCTGCACATAGGATGTGCGTTATTCCTAATCTGAGATGTGGCTGAAAATGATCTATGTTGAGAAGAAATAAAGCTAGGGTTGGTGAGGGGAGTACTTGTGTTTTGGTGATGGAGGATATTATTTTGAAGATAGCTGACCAGTATGTGGTGAGTTTGGGGCAATCCCATAGTACATGGGAGAGTGTGCCCGTCTGTTAACACTCGCTCCAACAATTTGGAGAGTGTTGTAGGGACATCTTGGCTAGGATTCTGGTTGTAAGATACCATTTGCAGAGTATTTTTTTTTTTTTTTTTTTTTTTTTTTTGTGGTTCCTGCCTGGGTGACACATTTAGGCTACTTGCAAACTAAGACGTTGCGTTAGGTGCCACGTTAAGGTCGCATAACGTGCACCTAACGCGACGCCTGGTGCTATTCTGTGTGGACGTCAGAGTGAGCCGCGTTGTGCAGCTCACTCTGGCGTCCGTGATGCGTACTCTTGTACGCATGCGGCATCACGTGGTCCCGCCGGCCAATCACCGCACAGAGCAACCGCTCCAGGAAGTAAACACTGCACGTCACAACGTGCAGTGAATATTAATTAGCCATGTGCCTGGCCGCTCTCCGCTCCTCCCCAACATGACTGAGCATGTGCAAACAGTCTAACGCGGCTTAAGCCGCTCTAACGCCTTAGCATGCTGCACTTTCGGGAGAACGTGCAGCGTTACATGTAACGCAACGTGGGCTGTGTGAACAGCCCACTTGTGTTTACATTGCTGTGCGTTGGGGGGGAGCGTTACAGGCGCACTGACGTGCGCCTGTAACGTCCCTGTGTGTAAGCAGCCTTAGAGTATTTTTTTAGATTGCTTAGTGCTCTTTTGAGGTCTGTTATAGGGATCGCTTCTTTTTTAGGTCGTATTCCCATATTTTAAGATATTTCAGGATGGGAGAATGTGTTGGGGTGTTTAGTAGACTGTGCCAAAAAGATCCCCCCCCCCCTTGGGTGAGGATTTGGGTTTCAACAAAAAGTCCCATACTGCTTGAGGCAATTATTCGTTGGGTAGAGTATGAGAGGTTAATAAATGGTTAAGTTGGAGGTATGTGAAGTAGTCCTTGTCTGATCATTTGTACTTCCACTTCAGGAATTCAAAAGGTTCCAGTCTTTTCCCAGTCTTTGGCCTCAATTCACTAAGCTTATCTCCTGTCTTTAATAACTCTTCTAGAGTTGTTACCATGGTGATAAGGCATGTCGTATTCAGGAAACATTTTACCTCAGGCAAACCTACAGTTAACTCTTCTGTCTTTAAGTTCTTTAATCCTTAAAATAACTCCAGAGTTAAAGACAGGCTGTTCATTAACTGCGTGTGAAAAGAACTACAGAGGAGGTAAATTAACTGCAGAAGAGGTAACATAAGGAATGAAGAGATAAGATAACCCTCTTACTGTGTGGAGGTAAGTTTTCTCTTGCCTTATTATCTCCAGCATGATGTTAGTGAATTGAGGCCATTATGTCTTCAATATTATTGATACCTGCTCTTATCCAGCTATTGAGATTAATCAAAGGAATATGTGACTTTATTGCTGACATGGGCCATGTTCTGTCAGATTTTAACTGTCTACTTTTTTTTGCTGAAGTGGTCCTTATAATGCAGAGGGGAGGGAAGCCCATGTGATGTTCTTATCCTCCTCCCATCGGTTGCTTGTAGACAAGGGTAACTGAATCTACAAAATATATGGTTGTGGAGAATTTATTGCAAAAATGTATTAGCTACAGGCTTACTATGCACTGGCGGTTAAGCTTTCAAGGGTGTAAAGGGATTCTGTAGTGATGCATTGTGGGAAACCACAGTTGCTCATTTGCAGCTGAATTATGCAAATACCTTCTGTTTCAAGAAGGCAAAATTACATTGCAAATGTAATGGGCGTGGGTGATTCTGGTGTAGTGTGGTGAGCAGGAAATGCCAGCAATTTTGCACCGGACGTTTCAGAGCAATATGAGAAGCCAATGCATCGGTGAGCTCACCGTCCTCTGCCTGTAACTGAAATATTTGTTGAATAGAAAGACCTTTTTAAATGTGTTTTTTTTTTTTTTTTTTAATTTCTTTAATCTGAAATCTCAGTCCCGTTTTTTTTTTCAGTGCCAGCATGTGAAGAGTTTCTGGGATTTTCATGTGGTTTGGCTTATAAAAGTTTGATGCCACCAATGTGCACATATTATGCTCAGAAGATATTTAGTCACGGTTAATCTTCATGTCCTGTGTCTGCCTTATTTTGGAAATATGCCTATGTGAGGAACAGCCGGAGTAGAAATGAAAATGGTTATTTATGTACTCCAAAATTGAAAAACCCCATTATTAGTGGCAGCTCTCTTAAACGTTCCATGCACTGAATATGGCAATAAGCTGCTCAGGCTAGTGTTGTCCAACCACTGAATCTAACAACAAATGGGAAAGTCTGCAATCTGCTTTCCAGCTTATAAAAGAGAAGTATCCACATGTACCAGACCACAAGGGGTCCTCATAGCATAAAAACACAGGCTGCTTGTCCTTGTGTAAGAACATCCACACCACAGGTCACTCCTCTTCTAACAGCTTCTTTAGTTTTCTCTCTCATGTCACTTTAATTTGTTTATCGCTCTAAATAGGATTCCCAAGGCCTGGATTTTTGACCCATGGTACACATACCCTGGAGGATATGTGTCCTGGGTCCAGTGGGTACTTGAACTTGTCATAGCCTATTACAGTGAGTTTTGGGATTCAAAATGCCAAATCTTATATAAATCCAGATATGTTTTAGTTCAGTTGATTAAAAGCATAAAGGAATGTTTGAGAAACATTTATATACAAATATTGGGGACTGCTGACAAATGTGTCAAGGGTGCTTGAGATGATCTTAAGCTGAATGCTCACCTAAAGATGGATCGGGGAACCTCACAGCGATTCCTCCCAACAAGCAAGGTCCCTCTTCCTACACGCTGGAGCACACTATGAGCACAAACTGGATGATAGCGGTACTTTGTGCGGAAGTTGTCTGGAATTCTTTAAACATCCGTTGTGATGGTCGTTATCGGCGAACGCAGCCAATCATCAGCGTAATCACGAGCCTGTACTCGCGCCGTGAGATCCCAGAAATGGTCGCTCAAAAAAAATTGGTCGGCGGAAATCGCTGTAAAAATCGCATAGTGGGCACGGGCCTTTATTCACAATAGGGGCTACTAGACAAGAACAGCCTTTCATAAAGGGGCACATGCTGCATTGTTGAGCAGCACTGCACTAAACCTCGCTAGCAAGCAGGGTGAGGAAATGGGTATACAGCCCAGCTTTCTTGTCTTGGATACTCTCAGCCATATGGTGATTTCTGGTGTGGCTAAATTTGAGTTTAGAATAATCTATTTTGGCTGTGTGGTATTGCATGTGTGACAATATTTAGCAGTGTCACATGCATACAGATTTACTGTGACGCATTTTCATGGCCCCAGTTTTTTTGTGGTAAATTTTTCCCACACTCTTCTAGTGGTCTTTAGAGGTTGTCAATAAGTTGCTAATAATTTCAAGTTGATGCAGGTTTTATGCAGCCTGGAAATGGAAAATAAAATGCTTGCCAGTCCATTTCCATGCTGCATAAACTTGTATAAAATTTGCTTGGTCAACAGATCTCGTGGCATTCCACATTTTTTTTTTCAGTTGGTGTGCTGTGTCCGCTTCTGAATTTTGATGGTATTCTGCCCCATCTTAAAGAGAATCTGTATTGTTAAAATCGCACAAAAGTAAACATACCAGTGCGTTAGGGGACTTCTCCTATTACCCTCTGACACAATTTTGCCGCTCCTCGCCGCATTAAAAGTGGTTAAAAACAGTTTTTAAAAGTTTGTTTATAAACAAACAAAATGGCCACCAAAACAGGAAGTAGGTTGATGTACAGTATGTCCACACATAGAAAATACATCCATACACAAGCAGGCTATATACAGCCTTCCTTTTGAATCTCAAGAGATCATTTGTGTGTTTCCCCTGTTCTCATGCACTGAAGTTTCAGGCTGCTTGTTTCTTCCTGCAAACAGCATTGCCCTTGTCTGTAATTCTTCAGTATGTGAAAGCCCAGCCAGCTCAGAGGACGATTTATCCAGCTTGTAAAAGATAAGAGAGAAGCTGCTCTAATCCTAAATAACACACCGGCAGTGTGCATAGAGGGGCCTGGAAGGGGGAGTTCATAGCAGAACCACAACACTGAAGAACTTGGCAGCCTTCCAGACACAGGCCGACAATTCTGACAGGGGAAAGATACATTGATTTATTACAGAGACAGTGATAGTATAAAGTGCTGCAGTAAGCTAGAACACATTAGAATAGCTTGTTGAACTTGTAGGATGATAAAAGACAGGATGCAATTTTTTTTACGGAGTCTCTTTAAGTGGTTGGTTATGGTGGTGCCGAGGAACCAGATGCATGATACCCTAGTGACTTTGATTCCTCTGAAGATCGGGTTGAGTGTGGGAATGTGCTTTCTGAAGTCCACAGTCAGTTCAACAGTTTTTTCCATGTTGAGGATGAGCTTGTCTTTGCACCAATTGCTCACCATTTTCGTCGATGAGACCAATATGGTGGTGTCTAGTCAGAGCATAGAAAACTAAATCAACCTGATTACGATCTATGAAAAATCTGCTATGCTGAGCGACCATTGCTTTATGGAAATGATTGATAATGTGATCATTCTGGATCAACAGGGTCCACCAGCTTCTCTACTTGCATACAGTATGATCTGACTGCTTGAAAACACAATTGTTCACTGAAATTGGACCATTAAAGGGCACCTTTACAGTTCAGTTAATTCTCTGTCAGGTTTCTGATGAAATTTTATCAGGAAGGCGCGTGAACAGAGTTGGGTGCTTTGATCACTACTATACTGTTTGATTAATTTCCAAATCTGATTGTTACAGTATTTACACATGTATGGCTAGATTAAAGGACCACAATAGTGAAAAAAGTGAGCAGTTAAAATCTGACAGATCTGACCGGTTTTGGACTAGTCCATTTCTCATGGGGGGCTCTCAGTATTTCTTTTAATCTTTTTCAACGCATCTCTCTGAACGGCAATTGCGAAGTCTAACTAAATAGTGTACAAGAAAGTAGGGAGACTGGCTGGTATCTTACTTGTTGGCAGTTACTCTTCGCAACTGCCATTCAGGAAATGCTTTTGAAAATAAAGAAAACCCTGAGAATCTCCATGAGGAGATGTGCTGGTCTAAAACATGTCAGATTCTTGACTGCTTACTCTCTTTTGCTGGTCCTTTTAAGAATCCTTTGTGTTCCAAAAGTCCTGAGCACTTTTACTGTGACAAATTGAGAAGTGATTTTTATAAAGAGCTGAGCGGAAAGTTGTAGCCTTATTTCCTTTCTATTCCAAAATTGGGCTTATGGAAGTCTAGAAATCCTTTGAATAGCATTTCCTCTCCCCCACACTTGTGTCCTGTTTATATTCTGCTCTCCCTTGACAGTGCGGTTTAAAATTCTCAGTGATTACACATTTCTGTCAATGCAAAAACTGAAATAATTATGTGGATTAAAATAAACATTTCCTGCATCTTCCCACTCAGTAAGAAGTAAGAATATTTTAAATGCGCCTGTACTAGTTCTCTGGCCTGTCAGCTCTTAAGGGAATGCAGACCAAAATAGTACTTCTTTGGGACTGCTTAGTCTAGTGAAGTGCTGCGTTTTTATTTAAAATCAGCCTGCCATACCTAGTCCTGGGAGCCATCTTTACCGGACACTTGTAATGATATTAATTCTGCAGCATAACCAATCGTAATGATCAAGTACGGAAATGAGAATTCAGGCTAAAATAAGGAACCATCATTTGGGTTGAAAAAACAAAAAATCTAAAGCGTGTATTTAGGGGTCTTCTGAAGTCGCTGACTTTCCCTCTAGCAATCTGTTCACTTGGATTACTTGTCCCCCAGTTACTTTTTGGTTTGCAGGAAGTTACCCCAGCATGGGGATGCCTGCACATTCACCCTTCTCTCCTTTCCATAGAGCGGGGCACAATCCTTGGCTGGGAGTGCAACAGCATTTTTGTTCAGCCTTTTTTGTCCCTAAACTTTTACCTGCAACTAGCCCTCATCTCTAAACCACTGCCCTAAACTATCTGTAAACTGCTTTACAAGCAACAATCATTGAAAATGTGGACAAAAGTAGTACCTGCGTGATCAGGAGTGGTTTTATAAAAATAAAAAAATAAAAAACAAAACTATATGAAAAATATCCCAGCTGGCTCCCTGCTAAAATTATGTGGACAGATATGTATTGGCCAGACGTGATTGTGAGCAGCACGGTGGTGTAGTGGATGATGGCACTCTCGCATTGGGTCCCCAGTTTAAATCCCAGCCAGGGCACGATCTGTTCTCTCTGTGTCTGCAAAGGTTTCCTCTGGGCACCCTGGGTCCATCAGGATGGTCGAGTAGTGTTTAAACTAGGGATGGGACGAATCCACAATTTCTTTGAATCCGGATCCGAATCTAAAAAAGTTTTCGAATATCTCGAACCTTTCGAATCCCGAATCTAACGAATCCTGCACATAAGAATTGTGCGATCCGTGGTATAGTTGTCCGCAGTATAGGTAGCCAGGCATAGGTAGCAAGGTAAAGGTGCCTTCAGTATAGCTAGCTAGGTATGGGTAACAGGGTATATGGGCCTTCAGTATTGGTAGGTAACTAGGTATAGGGGCCTTCAGTATATGTAGCAGGGTATATGTGCCTTCAGTATAGGTAGGTAGCTAGGTATAGGGGCCTTCAGTATAGGTAGGTAGAGGGAGCCTTAGTATAGGTATATAGGGTATAGGGCCTTAAGTATAGGTAGGTATGTAGGTAGGTAGATAGGTATAGGGGCCTTTAGGTAGGTAGGTAAAGGGACCTTCAGTATAGGTAGCAGGGTATAGGGCCTTAAGTATAGGTAGGGAGGTAGGTATAGGGGCCTTTAGGTAGGTAGGTATAGGGGCCTTTAGGTAGGTAGATATAGGGGCCTTTAGGTAGGTAGGTATAGGAGCCTTTAGGTAGGTAGGTAGGTATAGGGGCCTTTAGGTAGGTAGGTAAAGGGACCTTCAGTATAGGTAGCAGGGTATAGGGCCTTAAGTATAGGTAGGTAGGTATAGGGGCCTGTAGGTAGGTAGATGGGTAGGTAGGTATACGGGCCTTTAGGTAGGTAGGTGGGTAGGTAGGTATAGGGGTAGGTAGGTATAGGGGCCTGTAGGTAGGTAGATGGGTAGGTAGGTATACGGGCCTTTAGGTAGGTAGGTATGGGGGCCTGTAGGTAGGTATAGGGGCCTTTATGTAGGTAGCCCCCCCATGCCTCCTCCGCTCACCGCCAGCTAACCCTCCCCCCCCCCAGCCTCCTCCGTCCCCCGTGCCTCCTCCTCTCACCGCCAACACCCCCCCCCCCCCCCCCACGGCCCCCTCCGTCCCCCGTGCCTCCTCCGCTCACCCCTGCATAAGTATCTACTCGCCTTTCCCGTGGAGCGCAGAGCGGCAGACCTTTTCGTTACTTCCCTGTTCCCTCTAGTGGCTGGACCGGCTTTTACTGATGATGTCATTGTAAGAGCCGGTCACTAGGGGGAACCAGGAAGTCAGCGAGAGGTGGTCCGCTCAGGTGAGTTGATGCTAACTATGCGGGGGGGGGGGGGTTGAGCGGAGGAGGCGCGGGGGGGGGGGGTCGGGGGAGGACAAGTGCGAGCGGGGGGAGCGGCGGCGTCGGGATTCGGCGGATTCGGAAAGTGAAAAATGGCGTCGGGATTCGAATCCTCGACTATTTCCCAATATTCGAAGGATACGTGGATTCGTCGTCCCATCCCTAGTTAAAACAAATGTTGACCAGACAGTCTTCATGCAGTGTACCTGGCAAGGGTGCTGTATAATGGTGCTATGTATGCTGACACAAGCTGAATAAACCTATATGCATTTTACTGGTGCCCACGTGGTCTGTTGGATACAAAGTTACTGTGGCTTGTGCTTGTACGTGAAGGCACAGTAATGAAGCAGTGATTGTTTGCAATGTTGGCTCTTTCCCTCTGAACTGAGTGCATTTCTTAAAAGTTTAAAACCAAAAACATATATAGATGAGCTAATTGTCTTTTACCAAAAGATTGGCCCTAGATTCCAATGGATATATGACTATGGTAGGGATTAGATTGTGAGCTCCACATGGTGCCATAGAAGAGAACACATCTACACTATCCTAGTCCCCTCCATCATTCTATTTTAAATTGTGTCTTTAGGGCTCCCATTTCTTGTGTGTTTAAAGTAAATATAAAATGGACTTGGCCAAGTGGTTTACTATATTTTAATTTAACATGTTGTATTTTTTTTTTTTACGAGTGCACGGTCGGGACCTGGGGACTGAGTTTACTATAGCCAGAGGTTTAGTGTGTGTGTGTGTGTGTTGTGTGTGTTGTGTGTGTTGTGTGTGTGTGTGTGTGTGTGTGTGTGTGTGTGTGTGTGTGTGTGTGTGTGTGTGTGTGTGTGTGTGTGTGTGTGTGTGTGTGTGTGTGTGTGTGTGTGTGTGTGTGTGTGTGTGTGTGTGTGTGTGTGTGTGTGTGTGTGTGTGTGTGTGTGTGTGTGTGTGTGTGTGTGTGTGTGTGTGTGTGTGTGTGTGTGTGTGTGTGTGGTGCACATCCCTTAGCTTCTGGAACAAGTACGTTTGTGTTGGTCTCCCTAGTGTTGACCTATACAGCTGGAAAATCCAGTTTGGATGTGAATCTTCACTTTGTGTGAAAGGCAATTTGCTCTTCTCTTGCCTGAAGCTTCAGATGTCTTATTTTCTGTTCTGAAGTGTTCTGTATTTTGGCTGCATACAAAAGAAGCTTTCAGAGAGCTGTCGGCCCATTTTCTCTGGGCACTGCCATGCTATTATGAGACATGGCTTTAAAAAAAAAAAAAGTGTGACATGCATTGTTTAATCATGAATATGGGAAGCTTGTGACAAAATAAACTCATTAACTTATCAAAATTTTCATTTTGTGGCTGGTCACAAGGTTTTCTGGTATTTTACACAGTTGAAGACACAGCTTGAAATGTGCACAAAAGTACAGGTAGGTCCAGAAATATTTGGATAGATTACTTTTTTTTTTTTCTTTTCTAATTTTAGTTCTGTACGTCACCACAATGAATTTTAAATGAAACCACTCGGATGCAGTTGAGGCTGGCATCAGAATGTGTATATTGGAGGCATCGTTGTGGACCGCACCGCCAAAAACAGGCCTTCAGTGATTACTGCTTTAGTATCCCCTTCTGGCCAGGATCCAAACAGGAAGTGACGCACACTTAGTGACTTCCTGTTTTAGAGATACGTAAGTGCGCAAAAGCGTATTGCACAAAAGCTTCCACAACGCCAACATTGTGGCAAACCCTGCGTTGTCGTAGACTTACTTGACTTCAGATCCACTGCATGTTGCGCAGAGGTCACGCAATAACATTAGTTTGTCCACGCGGTAGATTAGCGACTTCCGGCGCACCGCATGCTGTATGAAAGCACCCATAGGCTTTCATTAACATAGCGGTGAGTTGAGGTAAAATTACCCACCACGCCAGTGTGAACGGCTCCTGAAGTGCAGACTTTCAGCTTTAATTCAGTGGGGTGAACAAAAAAAATTGCATATAAATGGTAAGGCAACTAAAGCATTTTTTTTTTACACATTACCTTTATTTCAGGGGCTCAAAAGCAATTGGACAAATTAAATAACTGGAAATAAAATGTTCATTTCTAATACTTGGTTAAAAACCCTTTGCTGGCAATGACAGCCTGAAATCTTGAACTCATGGACATCCCCAGATGCTGGGCTTCTTCCTTTTTTTTTTCAATACTTTATTAGGTCTTTACTGCAGCGGTTTAAGTTGCAGTTTGTGCACCTTTCTGTACAAAGTTTAGTCTTCAGCAAGTAAAATGCATGCTCAATTGGGTTAAAGGGAAGATCCGGAGTGTTAAAATCTACTTACCTGCAGCTTCCTCCAGCCCCTGACAGCCATCCTATGCCCTTGCCGCAGCTCCACTCCCCACCGGTGGCCCAGAGTCCACTCCGTTGCAGATGCCGACCGGTATCTACCGCGCTCACGTAGCCTGGAGCATTCTGCGCAGGCACAGAACTACTGCACCTGCACCGAATCCTCCAGACCGCATCACTCATGCAGGTGCAGAAGATGCTGACTTGGCCATTAAATAATTTTCCACTTCTTTGTTTTTAATAAGCTCCTGGGTTGCGTTTGCTGTATGGTTTGGGTCATTGCCCATCTATATGATGAAATGCCGCTCAATCAATTTGACTGCGTTTACCTGGATTAATTCAGCTACTTCTGTCCTGTGCCATATCATCAATAAACATTAGTGTCCCTGTGCCACTGGCAGCCATGCACGCTCAAGCCATCACACTGCCTCCATTGTGTTTTACAGATGTGGTATGTGTTGGATAGTGAACTGTTTCATGCCTTCTCCATACTTTTTTTCTTATCATTCAGGTAGAGGTTGATCTTTGTTTCATATGCCCAAAGAATAGGCTGGCTTTTTTTAGATGTTCTTTAGCAAAGTCCAATCGAGTCTTTCTATTCCTAAAGCTTATGAGTGGCTTGTACCTTGCATTGCACCCTCTGTATTTTTTTCATGCAGTCTTCTTTTTATGGTATACTTGGATATTGATACGCCTACCCCTTGGATAGTGTTATTCACTTGGTTGGCTGT
Organism: Hyperolius riggenbachi; assembly: GCF_040937935.1. Lineage (NCBI taxonomy): Eukaryota > Metazoa > Chordata > Amphibia > Anura > Hyperoliidae > Hyperolius > Hyperolius riggenbachi. The sequence continues at coordinate 182,015,351 of NC_090647.1, forward strand.
TGTGAAGGGTCTCTTTGCGTAGCTGAATTCACCAATGCTGGCATTCTTTCCCAGGTTGTACCAAACTGTAGGTTTTGCCACTCGTAATACTGTAGCAATTTCTTGGATGGGTTTTTTTTTCGGTTTACACAGCCTAAGGATGGCTTCTTTCACTTGCATGGAGAACTGCTTTGACTGCATGTTGTCTGTCCACAGCAAAATGTTCCACATGCAAGCACTACACCCCAAATCAACTCCAGGCCGTTTATCTGCTTAATTGATGATTACATAATGTCACACTTGCCCACACCTGCCTATGAAATTGCCTTTGAGTCAATTGTCTTATTAGTTTTGAGCCCCTGAAATGAAGGAATTGAGATAGAAAATGTTTGTTGCCTTGCATTTTTATGCAATTGTTTTGTTTAACCCGCTGAAAGTCTGCACTTCAACTGCATCGGAGTGGTTTCATTTAAAATTCATTGTGGTAATGTACAGAAAAAAAGCTTTCCAAATACTTATGGACCTAACTGTATGTCAGAAATCAGTGATAAGATATGCTGTCTACTTGATGTGTTAATAATAGTTACTGCTGTTGGTATTTGTGGAACGGATATTTTTCACTTGGTAGGCTGTTGCCACAGCCCCTGTCTGCCCACTAGACCAGGGCTTTTTAACCTTGTCCTCAAGTACCACCAACCGTGCATGTTTTGTGAAAATCCACAGAGGCAGTAATCGGCTCTGCTGAGACAGTTCCACTAGACTAGAAGCCATCCTCTGTTCCAGTGCAGAATTTGATGTATAGTCAGATGGGTGGGCAGAAGGGAACTCTGCTCTTTATGCCAGGAAGTACTACCTGCACTCTTTCTGCACTGCCATTAAAAAAAAACAAAAAAACGCACACAACTATGACTATGCAAAGATCTGTCATGGGTCCAAATGCAAAGAATGCAGCCTTATTCTTAGTGGGCACATTGTCAAGTCTGACACCAGTTCGCTTGAGAGCTCTTTGCAGGTAATATGTAGTTATAAAAAATGGATTTGTTGTTGATGATGGAAATAGGAAATTTGTGTAGATTTGTACTTCATCTTTTAAACTGTTTTTTTTTTTTTTTTTTTTTTTTTTTTTTCTGGATTGGTTAATGTTTGTTTTTAAAGACCATTTGGTTTTACTGTGTAGGAAAGATTTATCCTTTACCAAATAATAAGCCTTAATGATCAGTCACCAATTCAGTAGACTAGGCTTTTCCCACAGAAAATTAAGACGCGGGAAGCAGAGCTGCAAATCACTTTAGATACAGGAGACTGGCTTATGATAGGTCTCAATATGGCGAATGCTACTAAAGCCCCCATGATTAGACACTATCACAAAACTTGTCACCCGTTGGTACAGAACTCCATCTAAAATCCATAAGATATTCCCCTCTGCCTCTCCCCTCTGTTTCAGAGGATGCTCAGAGGAAGGTTCTTTTAAACACATATTTTGGTCATGTCCGGCTGTGAAGCATGTCTGGGATTGGTTTGTTAGGGATCTGAGTAACCTTTCATCTGTCACTATTATACTAGAACCTCAGCATGTTTTGTTATTAGCACCCAACAAGAGTGTTCGGAAAGCCTGGAAGCGAATTTACCATACTGTCATTTGCTCCACCTTATGGGGGATAGCCAGGAACTGGAAACAACCAGGAATATCCACTGAGCAACTCTTAAAAAGGGTGGAAACTATACGCACTATGGATTATATCCTTCACTTATCTCAAGATTCCATCCCTAAATATCAGCTAGCCTGGCAAAACTGGTCTCTTTCCACTATTTTCTCAGCTCCCTATAATTGTCCTTGAGCATGGGAGGATGGATATTAAGTATTATTATACATCTACTCTGCTTTTTCTAAAACTTTGTGGTTCAATGGTTTAGGATGTTTTAGATTTCTAAATTTTACTTAAAACATGTTTGTATATTTTCACTGCTCCCATCGGGGTTTTCTATACTAATTAATATATGCAAGATGATTTGGCACATTCTCTTGTCAATATTGCAATTTTCCTATGCATACACTGTTTGTATTACTTTTACTCTTTCTTGCAATAAAACCTTAGTGAAAGAAAATTAAGACGCTTTTTTCCACTTACATAACTTCCCAGACAGCTTCGCAAGTGGAGCTCCAACATTTTTAATGCTTCATATGTTTCTAATTAGGAAAAAAATGAATCTGGATAAAAATCTGAAATTACTGTGCTCATTGTCAGCCAGTGCACATGTCCGAATAGGGCATTTTTGGCAGTGACTGGAGAGAGAATGACCTGCGCACAGCAATACCCTTCACAGTAGGAGCCGTGCATAGAGCACCATAACTCTCCACAGATCTAGGCCCAAGCTAAAAACTACAACACAAGAGCAAGAAGAAACAACCCTTAGAATCAACACACGATGTAGAGCCATCAGAAACCAGCTTCTAGAACCATATATCAGGCGTGGCCTGATATGTTTACATCTGGAGGTTGCTTCCCTATTGGTCAGCGCCACTGCGGGTGGCGGAGGGAGGCCTGTCTCTTAGCGGACAGCCGCGTTTGCTGCCCTCTGATTGGAGGTCCGATTTGAGGATAGAAGGGGATTGGTCGCTATAATGCGACAGCAGAGCTGATTGGTCATATTTTTGAATATATTTTATATAAGCAGTAATGTGCTAAGTATGTGTGTAGATGCTGACTGAGCTTGATAAAGGAGGTTAGTCCTCAAACGTCATAACAGGTCAGTCATGTCCTAATAAACAAAAGAGCATTATACTGGATGGTGCCGGACTCAGCAGAGATGCCATCAAAAATCTTATGTATACATGCATACACACCCCAAAATATTTCTGAACTGTGTACGTGATCACCCATTGACCTGTTAACATTTACCAGCAGTACTAATCCATTGCGCACACCTCACCAGAACACCAATATAACCTTTTTATAATATAAGTGTTCTAACATCATGACCACAGCCCCAGAGGACAAGATAATGGCTTTCATGCAATGATTGCAGCAGACCACATGCCCTAAAAGCTAATACACATGTACAAGATCTGTCTCCTGCAGGAATCTGGACTCTGTCCCTCGGGCAACAGTTCAAGGCAGTGTGCTGTACAGATGTTACTAGTCTACAGGCTAGCAACACCTTTGTTGCTAGGGAGGAGGGACAACATACAACTGAGCGGAAGAGGTAAGGAGTAGAAATGCTAGATTCACCCTAGATGGATTCTTTCTTGAGGCTGTCTTTGACTCTGACCCTGACAGAGTTTAGCATGTGTATGTAGCTCTACACCTTGCAGTAGTACACATTTATTCATATTTCAGCAGGGTGTACATTTTTTTACCAAGTTGATGGAAACCATGGCAACAGCATGCATGCATATTTAGGCATTGCTTGGCTGTTCCAGTATGCTTGATATGCAGTTGATTATTCCAGGTGCATTACAGTACTGCAGGGGTACCCTATCGCTTGTTCCTTGCCTAAACATCCATAATGTAGTTTATTGTGGCAGGAAGACTATATTAGAGTGGTTTGTGTGCCTATCTTGTGGTGGAAGAGATTTAGATAGAGATCTAGAGAATATAATATAATTTCCCGATAAAGCTGCCATTGGCTATATAGTCAGTTTTACCTATTCTTTTTGTTTTAATTGTTTCTAATTTTATTTGGACTATATTATGTATTTGTATCTTTATTAAAAGTAACTTCTAGTCCCTTTTTGTTAAGGTAAAATGAATTCCTTCCTTTGAACCCCTATTGATTTGCAAGGCTTACTGCAATGACTCATTTCACAGGGAAGAGTTCTAAAGGGTTGTGTGTGTGAGCCATGCAAGTCTGCTTACCCCATGACTTACTGTAAAGGATGTGGAAGGGTTCAGCGAAAAGACCACAACAAACACCACAATTACCACAGCCGTGTTTGTGTAATGTGGCTTGTTAAAATTCTGTAAATAAATGTTGCTGATTTGGTTAGCTTTTCTTTTCTTTTTTTATTCCCTCCCTCCTAGGGTCGAGACACACTGCAGAGTCCTTTTTGATCCTTTTTCGTTTTTTTTAAATCCTCCCATTGATTTGGATGAAGATTGCCATATTGTGTCAATTTTTGCTGCAATTTTCACCAAAAGTTTAAAGAGAACAGGTGGTGTGTTTAAAGAATGTTATCTGCATACAGAGGCTGGATCTGCCTATACAGCCCAGCCTCTGTTGCTATCCCAAACCCCCCTAAGGTCCCCCTGCACTCTGCAATTCCTCATAAATCACAGCCATGCTGTGAGGCTGTGTTTACATCTGTAGTGTCAGTCTCAGCTGCTCCCCTGCCTCCTGCATAGCTCCGGTCCCTGCCCCCGTCCCTTCCCTCCAATCAGCAGGGAGGGAAGGGATGCAGGCGGGGACTGGAGTTCTGCAGGAGGCGAGGAGAGCAGCAGACTGACACTATAGAGATAAATACAGCCAGCTCTGACAAGCTGTTTGTCAGCAGCGTGGCGTGATTTATGAGGCATTGCAGAGTGCAAGGGGCCCCTTAGGGGGGTTTGGGATAGCAACAGAGGCTGGGCTGTATAGGCAGATCCAGCCTCTGTATGCAGATAATATTCTTCAAACCCACCTCGGGCTCTCTTTAATGGGAGCGTGTTTTTTTTAAAAAAAAAACAGTGATCGAAAAAGCGCTCTGCAGTGTGTATCGGCCCTTTGAGTAAGTTGAGAGATTTGTTATAATTAATAAATTGTTAGAATTAATACCCAGTCTTTCCTCAACCTTGTTTACACCTTGTACTATGAGCATAAGAAAACGGTCTGCCTTATACAGTGCAAAGGTACTATTAATACAGGTTTGGAAATGTACAGTTGGCCACCAGTGCATAAAAAAGATGTTTTGCATTAGTTTGTTATAAAATGTCTTGTTTGAAGAGGATAGTGTTGTATTTTGCAGTATTTCTAGTGGAGAACCGTTTTAATCTATTTTTGTTGGGAAGCTTGGTCAGGAATAACTTGTGAAATACAAATCTTCATGGCTTTATCATGGTTTACAATTTTCAATCTACATTTTGTCAGAGCTACATAGCAGTCCTCCTTAGAAACTAACCTGGTGTGCTTGCTGTGTTCTACATCTTAAATAATCCATAGCACTTTATGAAAACAGCCTAGGATTGATGTCTTCAGCACTGTGACACCTGCAACTTATTATGTGATGTCATGAGGAGGCTGTTCAAGTCATCCAGTACAATTTGTTCACCCTATATAGAACAGAGCTATGAATAAACCCTTCCAAAGACTAGGACATGTGTAGGAGTTGCTTTTCATAGAAACCCTATTATTTCCATGTAGATATTTCCATGGCAAGTTGGCAGACTGAGGGCCGATGCAGCAGAATACTTTTTCAACCAGTACTTTGTAAAGAACTTTTAAGCTGCTAAATAATGGAAATATGTTTTGGAATGTTTATAATCCCCGTTTTATTGTTACGCTTTCCTGAAGATGAAGGTAGAGAGAGCTACTCGCCTGAGCAAACCTTTACCATTTCAGTGTATCTTTGCTTTTGTCAAAGAAACTCTTTATGCATTGATAATGGCTACATAACGATCCCTGTTTTAGTTTGAAAAAAAGTCTGTCAGGAACGGTCTTATTTTTGAGTTTTAATTCCTTTGGCAGCTCTACCTTCACAAGTCCTAGTCAAGAAGGCCAGCCAGGAAAACTCTGCTCCAGTGGCAGCATTTCTTGCCCTGATGTCTAGCCAACGCAGAGAATGACACTGCTTTTTTCCTCTTTTATTGGCTCGCCTCAGTACTGTCTTGTGTTAACTCTGACAGCTGCTGTACTTGAGGAAGGTGTCAGTGAGTGATGCAGTTTAGTGAATTGGTATAGATCCATAGTCCTGTGGAACCACCGGCGTAACCACCGGGGATGCAACCCGGTGGGGGCTCGGGGCCGCTCCGGGGCCCGCCAGCCATGTGCAGGGAGGGAGCGCTGCCGCCCGCCTGATTCTAGGGCGCAGCCAGGTGTGGAACTGGCCGCAGCGTCTAATAGACGCCGGGCCAGTTCATTCCTAGCAGCCGCAGTCTGTCTCCTGGGAGGCAGAGCAGGGCTACGGCAAGATGGCTGCCGAAGCCCTGCTCTGGAGACTATTTGTGTCTCCAGTACAGGGCTTCGGGAGCCATCTTGCCGTAGCCCTGCACTCTGCCTGTCAGCGCGGGAGTTGTGCAGGAGGATCATCGATTTTTTTTTTTTACAGGTGCTGCCCACTGTACTATTTTCTGGTGCCTGCTGCCCACATTGCGATTTTCTGGTGCCTGCTACCCACATTGTGATTTTCTGGTGCCTGCTGCCCACATTGTGATTTTCTGGTGCCTGCTGCCCACATTGCGATTTTCTGGTGCCTGCTACCCACATTGCGATTTTCTGGTGCCTGCTACCCACATTGCGATTTTCTGGTGCCTGCTACCCACATTGCGATTTTCTGGTGAACGCTGCCCACATTGCGATTTTCTGGTGAACGCTGCCGACTGTACGATTTTCTGGTGACTGCTGCCCACATTGCGATTTTTCTGGTGAATGCTGCCCACATTGCGATTTTTCTGGTGAATGCTGCCCACTGTACGATTTTCTGGTGAACGCTGCCCACTGTACGATTTTCTGGTGAACGCTGCCCACTGTACGATTTTCTGGTGAACGCTGCCCACTGTACGATTTTCTGGTGAACGCTGCCCACTGTACGATTTTCTGGTGAACGCTGCCCACTGTACGATTTTCTGGTGAACGCTGCCCACTGTACGATTTTCTGGTGAACGCTGCCCACTGTACGATTTTCTGGTGAACGCTGCCCACTGTACGATTTTCTGGTGAACGCTGCCCACTGTACGATTTTCTGGTGAACGCTGCCCACTGTACGATTTTCTGGTGAACGCTGCCCACTGTACGATTTTCTGGTGAACGCTGCCCACTGTACGATTTTCTGGTGAACGCTGCCCACTGTACGATTTTCTGGTGAACGCTGCCCACTGTACGATTTTCTGGTGAACGCTGCCCACTGTACGATTTTCTGGTGAACGCTGCCCACTGTACGATTTTCTGGTGAACGCTGCCCACTGTACGATTTTCTGGTGAACGCTGCCCACTGTACGATTTTCTGGTGAACGCTGCCCACTGTACGATTTTCTGGTGAACGCTGCCCACTGTACGATTTTCTGGTGAACGCTGCCCACTGTACGATTTTCTGGTGAACGCTGCCCACTGTACGATTTTCTGGTGAACGCTGCCCACTGTACGATTTTCTGGTGAACGCTGCCCACTGTACGATTTTCTGGTGAACGCTGCCCACTGTACGATTTTCTGGTGAACGCTGCCCACTGTACGATTTTCTGGTGAACGCTGCCCACTGTACGATTTTCTGGTGAACGCTGCCCACTGTACGATTTTCTGGTGAACGCTGCCCACTGTACGATTTTCTGGTGAACGCTGCCCACTGTACGATTTTCTGGTGAACGCTGCCCACTGTACGATTTTCTGGTGAACGCTGCCCACTGTACGATTTTCTGGTGAACGCTGCCCACTGTACGATTTTCTGGTGAACGCTGCCCACTGTACGATTTTCTGGTGAACGCTGCCCACTGTACGATTTTCTGGTGAACGCTGCCCACTGTACGATTTTCTGGTGAACGCTGCCCACTGTACGATTTTCTGGTGAACGCTGCCCACTGTACGATTTTCTGGTGAACGCTGCCCACTGTACGATTTTCTGGTGAACGCTGCCCACTGTACGATTTTCTGGTGAGCGCTGCCCACTGTACGATTTTCTGGTGAGCGCTGCCCACTGTACGATTTTCTGGTGAGCGCTGCCCACTGTACGATTTTCTGGTGAGCGCTGCCCACTGTACGATTTTCTGGTGAGCGCTGCCCACTGTACGATTTTCTGGTGAGCGCTGCCCACTGTACGATTTTCTGGTGAGCGCTGCCCACTGTACGATTTTCTGGTGAGCGCTGCCCACTGTACGATTTTCTGGTGAGCGCTGCCCACTGTACGATTTTCTGGTGAGCGCTGCCCACTGTACGATTTTCTGGTGAGCGCTGCCCACTGTACGATTTTCTGGTGAGCGCTGCCCACTGTACGATTTTCTGGTGAGCGCTGCCCACTGTACGATTTTCTGGTGAGCGCTGCCCACTGTACGATTTTCTGGTGAGCGCTGCCCACTGTACGATTTTCTGGTGAGCGCTGCCCACTGTACGATTTTCTGGTGAGCGCTGCCCACTGTACGATTTTCTGGTGAGCGCTGCCCACTGTACGATTTTCTGGTGAGCGCTGCCCACTGTACGATTTTCTGGTGAGCGCTGCCCACTGTACGATTTTCTGGTGAGCGCTGCCCACTGTACGATTTTCTGGTGAGCGCTGCCCACTGTACGATTTTCTGGTGAGCGCTGCCCACTGTACGATTTTCTGGTGAACGCTGCCCACTGTACGATTTTCTGGTGAACGCTGCCCACTGTACGATTTTCTGGTGAACGCTGCCCACATTGCGATATTCTGGTGACTGATGCCCACTTTACGATGAATTTCTGGTGCATTTCGATTATTTTATGGTGAAACGCTGACCCATTACAGATATTTGTTACCTATGCGGGGGGGGCGGGGAGGGGGCCATCCAAACTTTCGCAGGGGGGCCCAGTGATTTCTAGTTACGCCCCTGTGTGGAGCGCTTCTGCCCTGCACTTTCATATTTGGAAATGTAGGAACTGTAGATATTTGTTTGATGGGTAAGTAGTATAATTTGAAACCCTTTCCTGGCTTAACTGCTTGCACCACTGCCTAAACAGTATTATGAAAGATCCATCCTTGGTGCTTTGTGATGACGGTGCATATTTAAAGAATCTGCGAAAGGCATTATTATTTAGTATTTATATAGTGCCAACCTCTTCCTCAGCGCTGTACATAGTATATTGTCTTATCACTTATCTGTCCCTCAGAGGGGCTCACAATCTAATCCCTGCTATAGTCATGTGTCCTCCATTCTCCAAACTTTTTTCTCTCTTTGTGCAATGAGAACTAGATTAACTTGTTTCAGAACAAATACCTATAATTCTAGAGCATTGAAAGCTAGATTTTGACACTGGGAGCTGGAGTATTGTGTACCCAACCCCCAATGATTCAGTGATATGCCAAGCCCTTTAAAAATTGACTTTAAAACTAATCACACAGAAACTAATTGTGGATATTCCTTCTTCTCAGGGAGATGGTGGTTACAGGCAGAGCTGTGGCGTCGGTACAAAAATACTCAGAGTCCTCAGTTTATAAAATCTCCAACTCCAGGTACCAAAAATGGCTCTGTCTCCTCAGTCTAATACTTACTAGGGCTGTGGATTTTGTACAAAAATCATCCGACTCCTGACTCCTCAGTTTATAAAACCACCAACTCCGACTCCTGGTACCCCAAAATGCTCAGACTCCGACTCCTCAACTCCGACTCCACAGCCCTGGTTACCGGAGCTTCTTGTTTACAAACTGTGAAGAGATGGTAATTTAACCATTTATGCCTCCTGGACGTAGTACCTACGTCCAGGAGGCCATGTGCGCGACCGCGTGCTCCCACGGCCGATCGCGCATGTGCACCCGGCCCGCGGTTCGTTAACCAGGCAATCAGTGAATCGGGCTATGGTGCCCGATCACTGATTCCTCTCCCCCGCAGAAAAAGCGACAGCTTCTCTCGGAAGCTTCGCTTTTTCTGGCTTCATGCGTCCCTCTAAGCGTATGTTACGCTTAGAGTGACGTCATGTAAACAAACTCATGGCTGCCATCTTGTGGCCAAAAAGTAAAACTACAACTAAATGTAAAAAAAAAAAAAAAAAAAAATGCACATATATTTACCCCAAACAAATACTATTTACATCCCACCCTCCCAAAAATACCCAAATAAAATGTTTAATATAAAAAAAAAAAGTTAATATTTACCTAAGGGTCTAAACTTTTTAAATATCAATTTAAAGATGAAATAGTTCTCTTTTTTTTAACTTTTAAAGAGAACCCGAGGTGTGTTTAAAGAATGTTATCTGCATACAGAGGCTGGATCTGCCTATACAGCCCATCCTCTGTTGCTATCCCAAACCCCACTAAGGTCCCCCTGCACTCTGCAATCCCTCATAAATCACAGCCGTGCTGTAAAGCTGTGTTTACATCTGTAGTGTCAGTCTCAGCTGCTCCCCCGCCTCCTGCATAGCTCCGGTCCCTGCCCCCGTCCCTTCCCTCCAATCAGCAGGGAGGGAAGGGATGCAGGCGGGGACTGGAGTTCTGCAGGAGGCGGGGAGAGCAGCAGACTGACACTATAGAGATAAACACAGCCAGCTCTGACAAGCTGTTTGTCAGCAGCGTGGCTGTGATTTATGAGGGACTGCGGAGTGCAGGGGGACCTTAGGGGGGTTTGGGATAGCAACAGAGGCTGGGCTGTATAGGCAGATCCAGCCTCTGTATGCAGATAATATTCTTCAAACCCACCTCGAGTTCTCTTTAAACTTGTAAATAGTGATGGATGCAAAACGGAAAAAATGCACCTTTATTTCCAAATAAAATATTGTTGCCATTCATTGTGATAGGGACATCATTTAAATGGTGTAATAACCGGGACAGATGGGCAAATACAATACGTGAGTCTTTATTATAAAGGCATGTATTATTTTAAAACTATAATGGCTGAAAACTGAGAAATAATGATTTTTTTTTCCGTTTTTTTCTTATTCTTCCTGTTAAAATGCATTTACAGTAAAGTGGCTCTTAGCAAAATGTACCCCCCAAAGAAAGCATAATTGGTGGCGGAAAAAACAAGCTATAGATCAGTTCCTTGTGATAAGTAGTGATAAAGTTATAGGCAAATGAATGGGAGGTGAACATTGCTCAGATGCATAAAGTAAAAACGACTGAAGGCTGAACTGGTTAATCCTAAATCTCAAGTGTTAGTAGATCTCAATAATGTACTGAAACTATAGCATTTGTCACCCATACATACAAGTCTTCCCGAGGTCTCCAGCACTGTTCTAGGGGGAGAGATCCCATAAACCACCATCCACAACAACCCTTTTACATTGTGAATTCCTCATCCCTGGCAGTATAATGGTCATACCGATAATATCATTTTCAGCTTCTTCAGCAATTTGTTTAGCAAATCTGAGACCGGAATATCCTACATTTGGACAGTCTTAAATGCCAAAAAATGGTCTGTATCTCCTGTAGCATGAAAATATCCTGCCCATTGAAGAGTCTGGGTGACAAAGGATCACTGGTGTCACTTGTCTATTTGCAAACCTATTTCCGGATCCTGCCTGCCATCTCAATCTCCTGATGCCACAGTTGTCAGGATGAACTTTGGAGCCTCCAGAAAAATAAGGGGGTTATCAGATGCTCGTGCCATGATGCAGTCTTAGTTTAACCACCTTGAAATTGAAAACCAGTGCTAGTTCATTTCTTATATCAAGCCTTAAAAAGACAGGCCTTTTGAAGAGTCTGCACCTTCTCGTGATTTTAACCTGGTATTACAAGCACTCATGGCTCCCTTTCAATCTCCAATGTGAAATGTTTTTAAAATTTCTAACCCCAACAAGAACAGCTCTTCTTCTACCAATTTCTTCTGCCTGGAGGATTTGGAAACTAAAAGCACTCTCAATTAAAGAACCATATTGCATATGTTCTTTATGCAGTAGTGCCTACATTAGATCCAGCTTATCACATTTTTTGTTTTTGTTTTTTAGTGTTTTTGTTTTTTGTATGTCTTAAATGGGCCACATGCATACACTTCAATGTTTACACTAACTATAGTCGCATCCATTTGTGTTTCACATTAGAACTACAATAGAAGGAACTTTCCTAAGCCAAAATGGGTCTTTACATGGCTCTGTAACTTGCTTTGTGTATTATTCAGCCTAAAAGGAATACTAGCAAGGCCCAAGTGTTCTAAAATTACAATGTACAAAAAATGTCTAAGCAGCTGTGTAAACATTTTTCCTACTTTTCATGTTAAATATCAGAGGCAAAAGCTTTAATTTGAGTGTAGGATTCTGCTATATTGGGACAAATCGATTGCAGAAGGGGTGTATGCTTCAATGCACAGCCAGTGTTGCACATCAGACTACGGAGTATTTTTCTCTGAAAGCAAAGACTGTATCAAAAGCTGTGACAATTACAAATGTTAAAGAGAACCCGAGGTGGGTTTGAAGAATATTATCTGCATACAGAGGCTGGATCTGCCTATACAGCCCAGCCTCTGTTGCTATCCCAAACCCCCCTAAGGTCCCCCTGCACTCTGCAATCCCTCATAAATCACAGCCACGCTGCTGACAAACAGCTTGTCAGAGCTGGCTGTGTTTATCTCTATTGTGTCAGTCTGCTGCTCTCCCCGCCTCCTGCAGAACTCCAGTCCCCGCCTGCATCCCTTCCCTCCCTGCTGATTGGAGGGAAGGGACGGGGCAGGGACCGGAGCTATGCAGGAGGTGGGAAGCAGCTGAGACTGACACTACAGATGTAAACACAGCCTCACAGCACGGCTGTGATTTATGAGGGATTGCAGAGTGCAGGGGGACCTTAGTGGGGTTTGGGATAGCAACAGAGGCTGGGCTGTATAGGCAGATCCAGCCTCTGTATGCAGATAACATTCTTTAAACACACCTCGGGTTCTCTTTAACAAGTTACATTTCCTCTGCTCTCTTCACCCACTTCAGTCAGAAACACCTGACACAGAAGCTGCAGCTGTTTGGAGCTTTCTCTCTCTCACACAGAGTTACACACGGAGTTAACTGATCAACTGTGAGGGGAATTTCCCCCCCTCTCCTCATGGCTCATTCTGCTGTTGTTTTGGCGTCAGTAAAGTTTGAAAGTATTTTGATAACAGTAAACAAAGAGGTTGCCAGTGAAATGTATACACCAGTACTTAGCAGCATTTCCCAAACAATTCCTATCTCAATTGAAAAAAATATGTAGATCAATGGTGTTCTTTTAAGCGTTATTTTTAAATATTGTACTTTTATTCTGTCATCTATACAACAAGCTTAGCCCGAAATGTCTTACGAACGCTATCCATTAACCTTAATTCTACCTAATATTATCCAATATCTTACGCCATTCACCCATATTCTGACTTTAATTTCCTAAACCCTAAAACTAGCAATGTTGAATGGGATAATGTCTTTTTCAACCAAAATAACTATGTAACTATATAATGCTTGCACACACATGGTTAGCCATTTATTGATTTAAACTTTAGTAATTGGGTAAGATCATCATACTTAAAGGAGGCTGCACTGTTATATGTTGGTGCCTTATAAATAAAATAAAAATAATTAAAGGACAACTGACCTGAGAGGGACATGGAAGCTGACATATTTGTTTCCTTTTAAAAAATGCCTGGCTGTCCTGCTAATCTTATTCATCTAATGCTTTCAGTCATAGATCATGAACAAGCATTCAGATCAGATGTTTACTGTATTTGCTACATGCGTGTATCAGTTGTGTGATCCAAACACTACTGTTGTATTAAAGATCAACAGGTTGCCAGGCAACTGGTATTGTGTAAAAGTAAATATGGCAGCATCTCTGTACTTCTCAGGTCAGTTATCCGTTAATCAAACGTATCTGTTCATTGCAAGTTGAGCCAATCAGTAAGGTTCAGATAATTCTGATGTGCATGCAAATTTTATGCAAATTTGAATTTGCATGGAAGTAGTAAACCTTTAGATTTCACATGAACCACCTGTACTCATGAGTGTAATCTGCTAGACAGGTCAGCTGCTATGAGTAGATATAACAAGCCATATGTACCAAATGAAATGGGACATACAGTGGGTTGCAAAAGTATTCGGCCCCCTTGAAGTTTTCCACATTTTGTCACATTACTGTCACAAACGTGCATCAATTTTATTGGAATTCCACGTAAAAGACCAATACAAAGTGATGTACACGTGAGAAGTGGAACGAAAATCATACATGATTCCAAACATTTTTTACAAATAACTGCAAAGTGAGGTGTGCGTAATTATTCACCCCCTGAGTCAATACTTTGTAGAACCACCTTTTGCTGCAATTACAGCTGCCAGTCTTTTAGGGTATGTCTCTACCAGCTTTGCACATCTAGAGACTGAAATCCTTGCCCATTCTTCTTTGCAAAACCGCTCCAGCTCAGTCAGATTAGATGGACAGCGTTTGTGAACAGCAGTTTTCAGATCTTGCCACAGATTCTCGATTGGATTTAGATCTGGACTTTGACTGGGCCATTCTAACACATAGATATGTTTTGTTTTAAACCATTCCATTGTTGCCCTGGCTTTATGTTTAGGGTCATTGTTCTGCTGGAAGGTGAACCTCCGCCCGTGTCTCAAGTCCTTTGCAGATTCCAAGAGGTTTTCTTCCAAGTTTGCCCTGTATTTGGCTCCATCCATCTTCCCATCAACTCTGACCAGCTTCCCTGTCCCTGCTGAAGAGATGCACCCCCCGAGCATGATGCTGCCACCACCATATTACCATATTTGGCAGTGAGGATGGTGTGTTCAGAGTGATGTGCAGTGTTAGTTTTCCGCCACACATAGCGTTTTGCATTTTGGCCAAAAAGTTCCATTTTGGTCTCATCTGACCAGAGCACCTTCTTCCACATGGTTGCTGTGTCCCTCACATGGCTTGTGGTAAACTGCAAATGGGACTTCTTATGCTTTTCTATTAGCAATGACTTTCTTCTTGCCACTCTTCCATAAAGGCCAACTTTGTACAGTGCATGACTAATAGTTGTCCTATGGACAGAGTCTCCCACCTGAGCTGTAGATCTCTGCAGCTCATCCAGAGTCACCATGGGCCTCTTGACTGCATTTCTGATCAGCGCTCTCCTTGTTCGGTCTGTGAGTTTAGGTGTATGGCCTTGTCTTGGTAGGTTTACAGTTGTGCCATACTCTGTCCATTTCTGAACAATCGCTTGAACGGTTCTCCGTGGGATGTTCAAGGCTTTGGAAATTTTTTGTAGCCTAAGCCTGCTTTAAATGTCTCAATAACTTGATCCCTGACCTGTCTTGTGTGTTCTTTGGACTTCATGGTGTTGTTGCTCCCAATATTCTCTTAGACAACCTCTGAGGCCCTCACAGAGCAGCTGTATTTGTACTGACATTAGATTACACACAGGTGCACTCTATTTAGTAATTAGCACTCATCAGGCAATGTCTATAGGCAACTGACTGCACTCAGATCAAAGGGGGCCAAATTATTATGCACACACCACTTTGCAGTTATTTATTTGTAAAACATGTTTGGAATCGTGTATGATTTTCGTTCCACTTCTCATGTTTACACCACTTTGTGTTGGTCTGTCATGTGGAATTCCAATAAAATTGATTCATGTTTGTGGCAGTAATATGACAAAATGTGGAAAAATTTAAGGGGGCCGAATACTTTTGCAACCCACTGTATTCTGGATAGGTGGTTTTGTGCTTATGAGCTGAACAGTTGGTGTACTTTAACCAGGTCTGTGGGTTTGTGAATTCTATTTTGGAAAGATTTTCTCTAATTTCTTGGATATTGTATGGTCTACACCAGTGCCTATGTTCTGCCCCTTTGATAACATTTAATGAACTGCATCAGGCCTCAGGCATGGTTTCTGTTAAATTTTGAAATAGAATTTTTGGTTTTTGAGGAGGTCAGTTCATGCCTTGGCTGCCAGCTGGCTCTGCTTAAAAAGTTGGCAGAAAACGCAGGTCTTCTGGTATTTTGCTGATTGTCTCGGAATACATGCACGCTTCTAAAACATTCAGCAGTGACCACAGGAAACTCCAAGAATAGAAGTAAGTGTTTGTGATGCCAGAGTCGCAGCTCTTGGGGCCAAGCAGATAAGTGGAAGAATTCAGCTTGCCTGGGCTGTTCTATGCAGACAGCTGGTATGTGTCAGGAAGAGTGAGGACAGCGCAATACCAGCTGCTTCACTCTTGTCACTGCTCTGCTTTCCTGCAGCTCAGTGATTTATGGCTGGAATACACAGACATAATACAGCTTGTAAATCCAGCCTGAATCAAATGTCACAATGCTGTGCTCTGACATACCGCTCACCTGACTAACTGGCTACAGCACTACATGTTGCTAGGACGTCTGCTGCTGAAACAACCCAGCAGCATAAATCTAACATTTCCAAATGTTAATATTGAGTTTGTAATGTCCTACACACTTCTTTTCTAAGAGATGGATGACACTTATCTCTTTTCTAGCAGTGACCAGGATTGAACAGCTATGTGTTGTGGTTTTTAAGGCCGTTTGAAGAAGTTCTGTAGACACCTCCTCTGATCCTGACAGCCTTGTCAGGACACTAGATGGAGATCTCAGCTACTTCAATACCTGCAAAATCTCCTCTCTACGTTTTCAACTCCTTTGAAGAGTCATAATATTGGAAAGAGAAGTATTTTCAAAGCAAACTACTAACATGCAGACAAATTTTAACTTTCCTCAGGTTATCAGTGTGCAATTTATTCAAGATAGCATAGAGTGTGGGTGGGGGTATTAGATCAGCTTAATGGCTAGCACATTCCCATGGGTAAACCTGCAGTCAGTCATCTGAAGAAAATACCAGTATACATTTGCTTGAAGGAATACTGTAGGGGCGGTCGGGGGAAATGAGTGGAACTTACCCGGGGCTTCTAATGGTCCCCCGCAGACATCCTGTGCCCGCGCAGCCGCTCCCCAATGCTCTGGCCCCACCTCCGGTTCACTTCTGGAATTTCAGACGTACTGTGCAGGCACAGACCATACACTCCTGGTGACGTCAGTGGGAGCGAGGACATGGCAACGCAGGCACAGTGGTTTTCAGACTGTAAAGTCTGAAATTCCAGAAGTGAAGCGGAGTCGGGGCCGAAGCATCGGTGAGTGGCTGCGTGGGCACAGGATGTTTGCGAGGGACCATTAGAAGCCCCGGGTAAGTTCAACTCATCCCCCACACACACACGCACTTACAGTATTCCTTTAAGTGATTTAGAATCCAGCTTGCAAAACAATTGTATGGCCCATGCAGTTGGGCCTTGATGGAATTCAGAATCTACATTCAGGCCTGGTGCACACCAGAGGAGTTTTTCTGAACGTTTTGAGTTTTTAAATCTGCTGCTAATGTTGTCCTATGTGTCTGTGCACACTGGAGCAATGAGGTTTTGTAAAAAAAAACATAGCATTACATTGGGAAGAGCTTTTGAAACCTCTAAAAGCTCTTCCCAATGTAATGCTATGTTTGGTTTTTTTTTTACAAAACCTCATTGCTCCAGTGTGCACAGACACATAAGATAACATTAGCAGCAGATTTAAAAACTCAAAACGCTCAGAAAAACTCCTCTGGTGTGCACCAGGCCTCAGTGTGTGTGAAATGGCAGTTTTCTTTGTAGAGTCCTGCTAAG
Organism: Hyperolius riggenbachi; assembly: GCF_040937935.1. NCBI lineage: Eukaryota > Metazoa > Chordata > Amphibia > Anura > Hyperoliidae > Hyperolius > Hyperolius riggenbachi. The sequence goes on from NC_090647.1 coordinate 182,032,715, forward strand.
AATTATTGGTGCAACCAGTGCCGGTTTAAAGGGGAACTGAAGAGAGAGGTATATGGAGGCGGTCATGTTTATTTCCTTTTAATCAATACCAGTTGCCTGGCAGCCCTGCGGGTCTATTTCTCTGCAGTAGTATCTGATTAAAACCAGAAACAAGCATGCAGCTAGTCTTGTCAGATCAGACTTATAAGTCTGAACCACTGAAACACCTGATCTGCTGCATGCTTGTTCAGGGGCTATGGCTAATAGTATTAGAGGCAGAGGATCAGCAGGGCTGCCAGGCAACTGGTATTGATTAAAAGGAAATAAACATGACAGCCTCCATATACCTCTCTCTTCAGTTCCCCTTTAAGCAACAATGGGGCCCCAGGGCAAAATAAACCTGGGGGGCCCCCCCAACATATACCACGGAACAAAAATCGGCATTAACGGACCTTTTTTGCAGCTGGTATGGTCAGGGTGTGAAGTCCCAATCGGTCGGAGCTCCACATTCTGGCTTTCCCAGCCTGCATGGGGGACAAGGGGTTAAAAAGTTTCAGGAGGGGGGGACCCCACATAATTATTTTTTTTTTTTTTTTAATTCCCACACTCTAAACATAAAAAAAAAATGGGAAAATAGGAAAAAATGCCAGGGATCTTCATACAGCCATATTGCGCTTGTATAGCGATCCCTGGCCAAAGCGCTGCGGCTGCGTATAGACCCCCTGGAAACCCCGTCAGGAAATTTATTGCGCTTTCGTTTGATGCATGTAAAATTACACTACCGTTTGGTTAGATACTAAAAGTGACATTTACCGCATTTAAAAGTATACTTTTTTCCTTCGAAACGTTAAAATCGATTTTCTCAAAAACTATAAGGTCTTTTTGAAAAATTGTTTTTTTCCTCTTATTCCCAATGATCTCCTTAACATATCCTGCAAATTTAGGGTTTCTAGCATTTAAGGTGGATTTTCTATTAACCATTAAAGTCGGCAGGTTTTTAAATGTGAATTTATTTTCCTTTGAAACTTTAAAATCGATTTTCTCAAAAACTATAAGGCCGATTTGAAAAAAGTTTTTTTTCCTCTTGTAGCCACTGGGGGCCCCTACAAGCTCTGGGGCCCTGGGGCAGCTGCCTCCTCTGCCTCTATGGTAGCGCCGGCCCTGGGTGCAACATCACTATACACATAATCCCCTGGCTTATAACTATGGTATGTCTTACCAGCTTCCTAAAATAAGTCTTAAAATAATGGGTGAAGCTCTGCTGTCCGAGTAGTTCCAGTAGATGGAAGAAAGACAGAAGTCAGGATACATTTACCAGCATTACAGTAGAAAATGGGGCCTTATTTTTTCTATAGTTATACAGTTCCTATGGACTAGGAAATAATGAAGTAACAGGCTTGTGGGAACTGCTGGCATTTGTCTGTATTGCTCAGTTTTTATTTGTCACCTACAGTATATCTTCTCCTAAGCACTTCCCACCAGTGCTTGCTACTAAAAAACAACTGTACAACATGATGCGGTTTCCACCGTGCTTCACTGTTTTATAATGGTATTGTGCAGGTAATGAGTGGAGATTAATGAGTTGCTAAGTTTCTGACTTGCATGCAGCTTAGGGTTGGAACAATCAGAATGTATTTTGTTTTCCTCTCCCAGTTCAGTCTGGCCAAAAGGCCCACTCTAAAACACTGTGGTGCTTGATTATGGGAGCCATTGTGCATTTTTAAGATTGGTAAATACAGTAAGGATTTTTTTGGTATTTTAGCATTCTGCCCGAGTTGGCTGCTCAATGATAACTTGTCCACTGCCACTCACTCCACAGAGTGCTTAAAGCAATCTGCAGTGGGTAATTGTACTTAAGCACTTCACATTCCACAGTTTTTACCTCAGACATTCCTGACAGTTTTGCCACTTCAGTTGGATTACCATTGATGCAACAAAATGTATTTTATAGGCATTATACGAGGAAAAAATAGGTGTAAATTAAAAAAAATACTATTTTTTTCATTTTTCACCCTTCCTAATGTTCACATGGCAAGCGTCACAATTATTGAAACGCCTCAAAATATATGTTTGGCTCTTCCCGGTTAAAATAATACCACATATGCCTTATTTCATTACTAGGGATGATCACAGATGTGCACATTTTTCCGAGTTGATGCAAATTCACGCAGATTCTTGGGTTCCTGGGTTTAAATTGATTGGTCCATTTTCAAACTGCATACATTTGCATAAACATTTGCATGATTTTGAAAAAAATGTGCATCTCATTGATCATGCCTAATCATTACCGGCTGGGCATGTAGCCAGCCATTTTCCCCAGCCTGTGCATCTGTAGTGATTGGATGCTATAGTTCGAGGGCCCTGATGCTCTGCAGATACATCACTAGGCAGTGACAGTGATGCATCTATACAGCATTGGGGCCCTGAACTGTTGCCCTAGAGATCACATCTGATCGCTACAGGTGGCAGGCATTAAAGGTGTGCATGGATATTAAGGCAAAGAACAAGTGACACATTTCGTTACTTGGTTAGGTAGGATTGAGCACTTTACTGCATGTTTTTTTTTGTTTGCTTTTTTTTTTTTTTTAAACCGTATTTCTAAAACACTTTTTAAGGGAATCTGACGTGAACATAAACTGATGATATGATTTGTATGTGTATTACATATAAGAAATAAAACATTAGCAGCAGAGATACGAGTCTAATATTGTTTTCAGTACATGAAGAGTTAAGCTGGCCATACACTGGCCCGATTTGCCGCCGTTTCGACAGCAGATTCAATCACTGGGATCGAATCTGCTGCCAATCGTTCCCGCAGCACGCCGAATTTCGATCCATTTCGTCCGATCGCTCCGTGCGGAAAATTACCGTCGATCGCCCGCGGGTAGGGAGCGCCTCGCTAGCGGCGTTCGAGTGCCCGATGACCAACGCAAAAGAGCCCGCATACATTACCTGCTCCGCCGGCGCGACTCCAGTCCCCCGGTCACCGCTGCTCTGTCTGCGCTCTGGTCTCCAGGTCCAGCATGCCTCACTTCTTCTAGCCCGGCAGGAAGTTTAAACAGTAGAGCGCCCTCTACTGTTTAAACTTCCTGCCGGGCTAGAAGAAGTGAGGCATGCCGGACCTGGAGACCAGAGCGCAGACAGAGCAGCGGTGACCGGGGGCAGTCGCGCCAGCGGAGCAGGTAATGTATGCGGGGGGGGGGGAGCGGCGGCGGCAGCAGCAGCAACACCACCACAACAGATTGTGAATGGTTTCAGGCTGAAATCGGTTCACAATCTGTTTGCAGTAAAGGTAGCCATACGATCCCTCTCTGATCAGATTCGATCAGAGAGGGATCTGTCTGTTGGTCGAATCTGATGGCAAATCGACCAGTGTATGGCTACCTTAAGTTTTGAAATTATCTAGCTGCTCATTATATCAGGTCGCCAGGTGCCTCCCTAATTAATCAGGAAAGGCCGCTCGCGCGAGTGGCCGTTTCCTGTCAGATCACGGTGCGGGTCTCCGTGAATAGCCTGCGAGCCGCTGATTGCGGCTCGCAGACTAATTGTAAACGTAGGAGACGCATGTCTCCTTTGTTTACATTGTACGGCGCTGCTGCGTAAGGCAGATCGGCGATCCCCGGCCAATCAGCGGCCGGGGATCGCCGCCATGTGACAGGGGACAGCCTGTCACTGGCTGCACAGGATGGATAGCGTCCTGTGCAGCCCCGATCACCGGTGGGGAAGCAGGTAGGAGAGGGAGGGGGGAATTTCGCCGCGGAGGGGGGCTTTGAGGTGCCCCCCCGCAACACCCAGGCAGGCAGAAGAGATCAGACCCCCCCTGCACATCATCCCCATAGGGGGGGGAAAAGGGTGGCAATCTGATCTCTCTGCCTGCTACCTGATCTGTGCTGGGGGCTGCAGAGCCCACCTAGCACAGATTACTAAAAACAGCGTTGGTCCTTAAGGGGGGGGTAAAGGGTGGGTCATCAAGTGGTTAAACTTCAATTGTTATCTATGCAAAAGAGCTTATCTGAGCTCCACGACTTTCAGGCCCAGTGCACACCAAAAACCTCTAGCAGATCTGCAATACGCTAGAGGTTTTTGAAGCAGATTTCAGAGCAATTCTAGGCATGTTTAGAGAGGTTTTCTAAACATGCCTAGCATTTTTTGGAGCGTTTTTATGTAGCACATTTCAAATATTGTTACAGTAAAGCTGTTACTGAACAGCTTCCGTAACAAAAACGCCTGGAAAACCGCTCTGATCTAGCGTTTTTCACAGCTTTCCTCTGAATACTTTCCTATACTTTAACATTGAGGCAGAAACGCCTCAGAAAACTAAAATGCTGCAGCCCCCAATTTTGCGTTTGTGGAAGAAACGAACCGCTCTGGTGTGCACCATCCCATTCACTTTCATTAGCCAAGCGGTTTTCCTCCTGCAAGCGTTTTAAAGTGTGCACCAGCCCTCAGTCACAGAGAGCTTGGTCTTCTGAAGCTTATTATCTCAAGTGTCTGTCACTGTAGTTTGTTTTTCTGCAGAGTAAAAGTTCAAAAGTTCACTAGCCTGCTCTGTGAAATGCTGAGTGTAGTGAGTAAATTGTAAATCTTAGAGATGATGCAATGTTATAAAAAAAAAAAACTATGTAACTGAAAATAAGAGACTTTTTTTTTCTTTGCTACTAATACATATATATATATATCCATACTCATACTACACATACAATTAATTATATCATTTTTTTTTTTTTTTCAGTTCAGTGTCACTTACACACACACACACACACACACACACACACACACACCTTTTCCAAACAGAGCAGTAGCAAGCATTCAATGCAGAATGTAGATTCTACGTCTGGAACATAGTTTGAACATAGAATCTGTGGCCTACAGTGTAAAGTGGTTAACCGTTCCTAAAATGTTTTCTGGTATTTCCTTGCGTGATCTTAATGCCTTATTTTATGCTTTTTACATGTGTCTGATGGAGTAATGCTACTGTTTGCTCATTGAGAGCAATCCCATTTTCGAGTGTTAAAGCAATAATTTATCAGTGGGAGCATTGTTGTGTTTTCTCACATGAATAACTGTCACATCATAGCTATATAGTAATTGCATGCCTTCAGTATGTGCGCGTGTAAGTTTACTTTGTATATGAACAGAGTTGAAATACTCCATCTTTCACACAGTTGATACACAAGTTGCAGCATGTTGATTCACACCGCGTGTTTAGTCTGGAAAATTAGGTGTAATGGTTATGTTTTCTGCTACTGTCTCGCCTGTTCTTGGCTGTCTTGCTAATGATTTGAAAAAAGGAAAACCTAAAAAGCGATGCATATGTGAATTAGAATTGCCTTCATAGGTGTGGACTTTGAAGTTGTGAAGGCTTGAGATTTGTTTAAACTTGTCGAACTTTGAATGGAAATTTGTGTGTATTGTGTGTGTATTGTATATGTTTGCCCCATCTCACAGCTCTAAGATGTCATATGCACAGCTAGTGTAACTGCAGACAGTTTGTAGTCTGCTGTGCTCCACTGAGAAGATTTCCTATCATTTCCTGCTTTCAATGACCCTCTCAGCAGGGCAAGAAATGAATGGAAAATAATAAGACACCAGACAATACTTACCTCACAAATGATCCTAACACTCTATTTATTGCTGTCTGTGTTTCCTCACCAATGACAGGGTGCATACATATGCTCAGTTGCTGTCGTATGAAGGGATTGAGACTTGACCCTCTCGAGTGACAGTTTTGTTAGTCCTGTACAGATGCATCACTTTGTTGTGGCAGATCGGTGCGTTGGTTTCTATGCAGGAGGGACCACACACAGCACATGATGGAGCTTTGGGATTGCTGTCTTTAATAATAAACCGAGGCTTCCTGCGGTGTCCTCAGCTGCTGCCCAGGACCCTCCTTAACCTTGGGTTTGCACTCCTCTTCCGTCTGGGTGCTATGTTGAGCGGAGCTGGCACAGTTTTTATGCGGCGCTCACTACTCTGCAGATGCCCCGCAGTATGTCATTGAGCAAAGTAGACGGAGAGAGTAGAGAGAGAAAAAGACAGTATGGTAGGCAGTGTGTCCAAGAGTCCCCTGGGGTTGGTAATGTTTTGGTTTTGCGTACCCCATTTCTAGACAGGGTGCCCCAGTACTAGGCCTTTGCTGAAGGTCAGTGTGTGAGTTGGTGTTATTGGCCTGCGATCAGAGCAGCCAGGAGCAGATCTGGTGGTGTGAAAACCCTGGCATACGCCAGCTGCAGACAAAAAGGCATGGGACCCAGCATTGCAGCCACCATGAGTGGGCCAGGCCTGTGGTGTATTTGGCTGGCAGGTCGACAAAGATAGTTGGGAGAGCTGCTTGTGCAGCTGCAGTGGTGATGGCCAGGTGGCGTGAGGCTGGCCGCAAGGTTTTCGGCAGCAGGAGTGTGCAGCAGCATAATCGATAGAGCAGTGTAAACGGAGGCCAGAAATATGCATTTGCTGAGCAAATGGAGTGTCCTAGATGGCAACTGTTTGCTACATACCTCGGCCGGTGGTAGAGTGGAACGAGCTGAAGTGATTGCCCCACGTGGTGTGCTGGGCTTCTCCAAAGTCCCTCCAAATCCGCCGCTGGGATCGGAGTTCTGTGTTCCCCGTAAGCTGCAGAGAACGGAGGAGCAGTATGGGGAGGTAGCGGTGGTGAGGCTCGTCCTGCTCGGAATCGCCCTTGAGACAGGATCCTGCAACCAAGACCACCCAGCCCCCCACCACCCCCCCATTATTTAAAGTGTAAACACTGCAGCTACTAAATCAGGCACAGAAATAAAATGAATTTAGCTATAGTTATGGAGTACTTTTATAACAGGGAGTACTATTATTCATTTTTCAAGATGCTTAAATATGGTGACTTAACCACTTCACAACTGAGGGGTTTTACCCCTTCAGCATCCAAGCAATTTTCACCTTTCAGCTCCTTCCATTCATTTGCCAATAACTTTATCTCTACTTATCAGAATGAAATGTGTTAAATGTGTTTTTTTTTTATCACTAATTAGGCTTACTTTGGGTGGTACATTATGCCAAGAATTTTTTTATTATAAATGTTTTTTAATGGAAAAATAAGAAAAAAATTGGAAAAAAATCCTTATTTTTCAGTTTTCGGCCATTATAATTTTTAAATAATGAAATGCTACCGTAATTTTTAAATAATGAATGCTTCCGTAATTAAAATCCACGTAATTAATGTGCCCATTTGTACCGGTTATTACACCATTTAAATTATGTCCCTATCACAATGTCTGGTGCCAATATTTTATTAGGAAATAAAGATGCATTTTTTTTTCAGTTTTGCATCCATCATTAATAAAAAGCCCATAATTTATAAAATAACAGTATTATACCGTCTTGACATACATATTGAAAAAGTTCAGTCCCTAAGAAAACTATTAAAGAGACTCTGTAACAAAATTTTGAGCCTTATTTTTTCTATTCTATAAGTTCCTATACCTGTTCTGATGTGGTCTGTCTTACCTTTTCTAGTTGCACTGTCTCTGTAATAAATCTTATCTCCTTTCCTCTGTCGTGTCTGTCGGCAAGAGGCTGGAATGTGTGGAATGTGCAGCACTGCTTGTCATTGGCAGAAGCTTTACACACCCCCTCCAAGCTCTGCATGAATCCACACAGTAAGCTGTTCTCAGCCTATGATACTCTGGTTAGAAGCCAGTAATTTGTTTGTAAACACTGCCTAAAACTGTTAATTACAAGCCAGGATTGCAGCAGGGAGTGACAGAAACAGCACAGAGGGGCACAGGGGAACATAAGGAATAGAATGGTATGCTTTTTATTGTAAAAATATTAGAGTACAGATTCTCTTTAATGCATTTTTTATAATTGTAAATTTATTTCATTGTATTTTTTTACAAAAAAAATAAATGTTGGTAACTATTGGGGAGTGTGGGAGGTAAGGGGTTAATTTAAAATGTAAAAACAGGTCTTTGCATTTAAAAAAAGTACTTTTAGATGTAGTTTTACTATTTGGCCACAAGATGGCCTCAGTCTTTTTTTTGTTATATGTCCTGTAAGCGAAATATGTATGCTTACAGGAAGTGTACTGAAGATGGGAAACTTTTATTTTTTAGAATGATCGCGCAGCTTCTCATAAAAGGCGCCGATAATTGCTACGGGGACTTAGATCAATAATTAGGAATTGCTTTCTCATTCATTGATCTCCTGGCGGGCAAATGGCAACATGAACGAGCGCACAAATAAGCGGGAGCGCTTTCAGCAGTGGTAGCAGCGGGAGTACGTAGCAGCGGGAGTACGTATATTTACTCCCTTGGGCGGTTAGATGAAGTCTGCAGGGGAGTAGATATACTGTACTGGAGCTGTGAAGTGGTTAAGGGAGGTGCTAATAGAGTATTAATAGAGTATTAAAAAAATACTTAAATCAATCCTTTGAAACTCCTATACAACAGCTTTTCACAGACCACTATAAAAGGGATTACTAATGTGTGAAATGGAAAATGTTGATCTACAAACATCTGCAACAGTTTGTCAAAGCCAGGTGGCCACATCAAGGTATTCTCTGCTTGACCAGTAGATGCCTTAACACTCTGTACTATGCATAGCACTGCAAGCAGACATCTGCATTATAGCTCAAGGGGAACATGCAGGGCATCTAACCTTTGGCTGAGGTGCTCAATAATAATTACGAGTATGAAAGAATGCAGCACGTTGGTAGAAACAAGTCTGGGCATGTTATGGCATCTAACGTTTACTCATGCACAGTTGCAGCTCAGTGCAAGGTCTAGCATTCCAGGAGAAAGGATCACAGGAAAGGCCTTGTGTGAATCCTGTAACAAAATTCTAGATTTGAAGTAATGTTCGGTGATACAGTTTCTCACAAATGAACGACAAATCCAAGGGAGGTTTATTTACACCTGTGCAGTGTATTGGTGAGAACGCCCCTTTGTAGTACAAAATCAAATTTTTGAGCAAGACCGTTCAGTGGGGTAGAGAATCCACTGAAGATTCCACTCATACTGGACACCCTCTAGAAGCCACCACTACTACCGAAAACATGCAATAAAGTTGAGGTTTTTATTTGGTCAAACAGATGAATTAAAATGTCTCGAATAGCTTAAGAAATGACTATCTCTGCAAGTATGGTTTGGAAAATAATCCATGAAAAGTGCATGTCAAAGGTCAGTGCAAGATTGGTTTCAAGAAAGGACATTTCAGAAGGCATGTATTGTAGAGGGATTTGTAGGACAAATACAGTATCTTGAAGGGGATTCTGGAATGAATATGCAGCCAGGGAAGGGATTTGCACAGGGGGACCGCAGATGTGAAGCAGTGGGAGGAATGAATGATTCTGGCTCCTGCGATCATGATAGACTGCAGGGGGGGGGGGGGGGAATTTTGGTTCGTAGGGAGGCCAGGCGGGAGGCCGTTGCATTGGTATAGTCTAGAGATTATGAAGGCAAGAATGAGTAGTTGGCAGTGTCCGTGGACAGGAAGGGAAGAATCTTGTAGATATTGCGCAATACATACAGGATCTTCTAAAAAAAATTAGCATATTGTGATAAAGTTCATTATTTTCTGTAATGTACTGATAAACATTAGACTTTCATATATTTTAGATTCAAATACACACAACTGAAGTAGTTCAAGCCTTTTATTGTTTTAATATTGATGATTTTGGCATACAGCTCATGAAAACCCAAATTTCCTGTCTCAAAAAAATTGCATATTTCATCCGACCAATAAAAGAAAAGTGTTTTTAAAACAAAAAAAGTCAACCTTCAAATAATTATGTTCAGTTATGCACTCAATACTTGGTCGGGAATCCTTTTGCAGAAATGACTGCTTCAATGCGGCTTGGCATGGAGGCAATCAGCCTGTGGCACTGCTCAGGTGTTATGGAGGCCCAGGATGCTTCGATAGCGGCCTTAAGCTCATCCAGAGTGTTGGGTCTTGCGTCTCTCAACTTTCTCTTCACAATATGTAACAGATTCTCTATGGGGTTTAGGTCAGGAGAGTTGGCAGGCCAATTGAGCACAGTAATACCATGGTCAATGAACCATTTACCAGTGGTTTTGGCACTGTGAGCAATTGCCAGGTCATGCTAAAAAATGAAATCTTCATCTCCATAACGCTTTTCAGCAGATGGAAGCATGATCCCACTTTTGAACCAAAAACAGCGGCAGAAGCGCTTGACCTGGGCTACAGAGAAGCAGCACTGGACTGTTGCTCAGTGGTCCAAAGTACTTTTTTCGGATGAAAGCAACTTTTACATGTCATTTGGAAATCAAGGTGCCAGAGTCTGGAGGAAGACTGGGGAGAGGGAAATGCCAAAATGCCTGAAGTCCAGTGTCAAGTACCCACAGTCAGTGATGGTCTGGGGTGCCATGTCAGCTGCTGGTGTTGGTCCACTGCGTTTTATCAAGGGCAGGGTCAATGCAGCTAGCTATCAGGAGATTTTGGAGCACTTCATGCTTCCATCTGCTGAAAACCTTTATGGAGATAAGGATTTCATTTTTCAGCATGACCTGGCACCTGCTCACAGTGCCAAAACCACTGGTAAATGGTTTACTGACCATGGTATTACTGTGCTCAATTGGCCTGCCAACTCTCCTGACCTGAACCCCATAGAGAATCTGTGGGATATTGTGAAGAGAAAGTTGAGAGACGCAAGACCCAACACTCTGGATGAGCTTAAGGCTGCTAGTGAAGCATCCTGGGCCTCCATAACACCTGAGCAGTGCCACAGGCTGATTGCCTCCATGCCACGCCTCATTGAAGCAGTCATTTCTGAAAAAGGATTCCCGACCAAGTATTGAGTGCATAACTGAACATAATTATTTGAAGGTTGACTTTTTTTGCTTTAAAAACACTTTTCTTTTATTGGTCGGATGAAATATGCTAATTTTTTGATAGGAAATTTGGGTTTTTATGAGCTGTATGCCAAAATCATCAATATTAAAACAATAAAAGGCTTGAACTACTTCAGTTGTGTGTATTTGAATCTAAAATATATGAAAGTCTAATGTTTATCCGTACATTACAGAAAATAATGAACTTTATCACAATATGCTAATTTTTTGAGAAGATCCTGTATTTAGCATATACCGTATTTTTCAGCATATAAGATGCACTTTCACCCCCAAAAAATGAGAACACGTCACTGCGTGTTATATGCCAAATACAGGGAGCTCCCGACTTATGAACAGCCGCCGATATGAACCGCTGTCCCGCCGCGATGTCAGGAACTTTCTGTATTGTCTTTACCAGTAATACCAGTACTGCTGAATGATAGATGGTTTTCAGCTTTTCTAATGTAAAGTGATATCACACACCGAATACAGCTATTTTATTACTTTTATTTTGTTTGTTAGAAGAATCTGTAGCCTTTACAACTAAGGTCTGAAAGGGATGTATTCTACAGGAACTTGGTAAGTACCTGAGAAGTATGTAGGCTGCGGTTACTTTCAGCCGTCTCACTCCTATGAACATATAGGAGCGAGACGGCTGAAAGTAACAATAGACATAAAATGAGCTTTCTATAGGAATGTATATCCTAATATTTTATGTTACGGAAACAAAATTTGTGCTTGTAGAAATGTTGGATAACTGCAATTGTGCATGAAACTGTGACTGAAATACAGTGAAGATGCCCATAGACCAGTTTCTGAAGCTGGATGAAAGCTAGGCGAATTGCTGGTATCTGCCAGAGGTTCAGTTAATTGGGTTTAAGTCTGTTAGGGTGCCCGTTAACTGTACAATTTTTCACTAAATGCGATCTATCAATATGATTCGAACAATCGTAACTAATCAGAATTAAAAGGCAATTATCGATTGTTCACATTTACTGAAAGATTCTTTCTTCAAATGCGCTTTTAAAATCCAACTTCCGGATCAATTTTATCCTATTTAGCAATCGACCAAAGAATCGTTCCTTATTGATTGCCTTCATCAATGGCAAATTTTCTACACAATTTGATCGTAAAGATAGCATTGAAAGATTGCATTTGCTGAAAAATTGTACCGTTAATGGGCACCTTTAGATAAATATCTGTGGGTCTGTGGAAATGTTGGCTGCTGATTAATGACCCCTTGGTAGACATTGCCTGAAATTTATCAAACAAATATGGCTGATATCCATGTCACTGTGCTTGCCTGTTTAGAAATCAAAATGAGGAGATTTTGTTCAATAATTCCGTTAGATCGAATATAAAGATTTTTCAAACCTGTCTGACTTTTTACTGAAAAAAAAACGGGATAATCGTTTGTTTTTCTTGATTAAAAAAAAAATATATATATTTTTGACTTCTATTCGATTTGATCCTTTCGGTCGAATAAACGGGAAAAACAAATGTTTTTATTGTACCATGTATGGGCACCATTAGACTAGCTTGTAGTAACAACGGTCAACCTGGCACAAATGGCCAAAATTGCTACATTATAATTTTGATGGTTTTTTTTTTTTTTTTTTTGTGTGTATATTAACAATGCCAGGTGGTGACCTCCGTGTGTGACATTTGCAGTCCTGCAGCTTTGTGTCACCTCTCAGCATGCTGCCTGGGTTGTGAATGCATATCAGCACACTGGTAACTTTTTCCTGTATGCTGTGTAAACATTTTACTATGCAGTGCTTGAAAGCTACCGAAATAGCCTCAATGTTCAATAGGGCTGCACTGTTTTTCGGTTTAAAACCGAAACCACGGTTCGAGGCAAGACGATCTGCTGATCGTCAGTACCTTCGGTTTTTCGGTCCGCTGTCTGTAATATCTTGCTTCTGGCCCCGCTGTGCGCGGATTGGCCAGAAGCAGTGAATATGTATAAGTGTTAATGAGCGAGGGGCGGATCCACTAGAGCGAGCGGCCGGGCACATCATACAGCATTACCAATCACTGGCTAGCGATGGAATGACGGCAGTGGTAGGCGGAGCTGTACAGAGCATACAGCTCCGCCTACCGCTGCCGTCATTCCATCGCTAGCCAGTGATTGGTAATGCTGTATGATGTGCCCGGCCGCTCGCTCTAGTGGATCCGCCCCCGCTCGTTAACACTTATACATATTCACTGCTTCTGGCCAATCCGCGCACAGCGGGGCCAGAAGCAAGATATTACAGACAGCGGACCAGGCAGTGCAGACCGTGAGCCAAACCCAAGCCCCTGCTCATTCCCCCCCCCCCCCCCCCCCCCCCCGCCCAAAGTGTGAAAAGCAGGAATTTAAAAAAAATCGGGGAAAAATCGAAATTGCAATTTCTGAGAGAAAACTCGCAATTTCGATTTTTCCCTAAAATTGTGCAGCCCTAATGTTCAATCCTTTGACTAGCTTACAGAGGTAGACCGGGCCAGATTTTTTTTTCTTTCTTTCTAATAAAGTTGTGATCTGAGAGGGTTATTAAAGAATGAAACGGACCACAGTCTATTTAAGACTAGGTCCACAGTGTGGCAGTAGAGGACCACTGAGAGAGGTCAAACGAGGAGGTGAGTGTGATAAGTTTACTGCCAGTAGGCCAATTAGTATCTATGGGGACTTTGTAGTCTCTGATAATGATAGAAGGTATGTCAATGGAGAAGAGCTGAAGAAGCCATGCAGAGAAGTGATCTATAAAGGTAGAGGCTAGTCCAGGAGGATGGTAGATGACTGCAATCTGGAAGTGGTGAGGAGAGTAGACAGGGACAGCATGACACAGTGAAGGCACCACATGTAATAGCTGTGACAGAGCAATGTTTAGAAAGGATAATAGCCACCCGCCCCAATGTTTGCCACAAGATCTAGCGGAGTGTCTAAAAGCTCCCCATATGCGAGGGCAGCTGGAGACAAAGCATCAGATGGAGTTAGCCATGTTTCAGTGAGGACCACGAGAAGGAGGCTCCGTGTTCTCCCTATGCTTATGTGGACTTCCTCTGGGTTCTTTGGTTTCCTTAAGATCCCAAAAACATACTAATGATTGAATTGACCTTATACTATATCGGTACATGGGGTAGGACTATGGTAGGTATCAGATTATGAGCTCTTCTGAAGGACACTTTGTGAAATGACCATACAGTAGAAACTCATTATAGTAATCTGATGTTGTAAACCCCTCAATATAGTAAACTCAGTCCTCAGGTCCTAGCAAAAGCGTCTGTATAACTATACAATGTATGAAAAATCCTGATATAAACTTCTGATATAGTAAACTACTTTTCCTGGTCCCTTGGCATTTACTATAAAGGGATTCTACTATATATGCAAAGTGCTCCAGAAGATGTCCTCACTATATAAAGTACACAGTAATGACCACTCCATTGTTCTTTCATTTCCTCTTAGTGGATAAATGGAAAAGCCAGTCACAGTGCTGCCCAAAGGAGGAATTCTATGTAAATACCTTTATGTGGAGCTGATGTCTATTGCATGCAGTTCTCAACACCTGTGTATATGGGCTAAGAAGTTTGGTCTGTGCATTTTCAGGAGTCTTTTGTTCACCCATATACAGGACAGGTGTTGCTTGGGTCAGAGTACTTACGCTTTCTATGTGAGTGTAATATGTAAATATTTTGTAGTCTCATCTCGGGAGGGAAGAGCCTCTGGATCCTGGGAAGATTCCTCCTCCACCGGCCCATTCCAGCACTGAGACCCCCAAAAATTGCAGGACAACAAGTCACCAACGCACAGAAACCTGGAGCTGCTCAGGCTCTGGTGAAAAAAGCCGAGCCCGATCAAGTCTGTGCTTCTGCGCATGTACTTTGGCCGTGTCATTGCTGGATTGGCCTGGCTGAGGACAAGGGGGCAGCCTCTTCAGGATCCAAAACCTTCCTCCTCCCAAGGCAAATATGCAAGATTGGCCATTGCAAACCTTATTTGTTTGCTTTAATGTTACCTTATAAGAACACTTCATTTAAATGCTGTTGTGTTTTTACTTGACATATTGCTTTTCTATTTATTTCCACAGGCACCAAATATAGATGAGAAAGTAGACCTGCACTTCATTGCTTTTGTTCCTGTAAAAGGTCATCTATATGAGCTAGGTACGTAACTTCATTCAGTTTTGTATGCATACAATATGATCCTTGAGAATGTTCAAAGGTATTCTGATGGAGAAGAAAGGGGCATGGAGGTAGAAGTCTAAATCTCTGTGGTACCAAATACCTCATGGGGTTTCATTTTTTTTTTTACTACACTTTAGTGCCAAGAACAGATCAGTTTTCATGGTGAGCATCTAACTGCACAGTAGCTTCAAATCACAGACACGCTTGGTAAAAAAATAAATAAATAAATAAACCTAAAAAACCCCGCAGTCGTTTTTAGACTTATCTGAATTCTCATACATACTGTAATAGTTTGGTAATTTACATTAAAAAGCTGCCTGCCAGTTTACTAAGATTTTTTTACCTTGTGCAGTATTTTAATATTTTACCTTTTTTTTTTTTTTTTTTTTTTTAAGGAATCATGCAGGATTTCATCTGGCATTTGATGGATTATTGCAGTGCATGGACAATGTTTGAAAGATGTGTGATACAGACAGCATTCCTTTTATTATTATTATTATTATTATTATTATAGTGCAAGGTGCATTAAATTACCATAACATATGTATCTGCGCAAAACCATTAGTATATTGACCATTTTTAATTACTACCTAGTAATGTGAAATTAGGGAAATACATTTTTATTAACTTTATTTTCCTGAATACAGTGGTTTGCAAAAGTATTCGGCCCCTTGAAGTTTTCCACATTTTGTCATATTACTGCCACAAACATGAATCAATTTTATTGGAATTTCATGTGAAAGACTAATACAAATTGGTGTACACTTGAGAAGTGGAATGAAAATCATACATGATTCCAAACATTTTTTACAAATAACTGCAAATTGGGGTGTGCGTAATTATTCAGCCCCCTTTGGTCTGAGTGCAGTCAGTTGCCCATAGACATTGTCTGATGAGTGCTAATGACTAAATAGAGTGCACCTGTGTGTAATCTAATGTCAGTACAAATACAGCTGCTCTGTGACAGCCTCAGAGGTTGTCTAAGAGAATATTGGGAGCAACAACACCATTAAGTCCAAAGAACACACCAGACAGGTCAGGGATAAAGTTATTGAGAAATTTAAAGCAGACTTGGGCTACAAAAAGGTTTGAAAAGCCTTGAACATCCCACGGAGCACTGTTCAAGCGATCATTTGGAAATGGAAGGAGTATGGCACAACTGTAAACCTACCAAGACAAGACCGTCCACCTAAACTCACAAGCCGAACAAGGAGAGCGCTGATCAGAAATGCAGTCAAGAGGCCCATGGTGACTCTGGAAGAGCTGCAGAGATCTACAGCTCAGGTGGGGGAATCTGTCCATAGGACAACTATTAGTCGTGCACTACACAAAGTTGGCCTTTATGGAAGAGTGGCAAGAAGAAAGCCATTGTTAACAGAAAAGCATAAGAAGTCCCATTTGCAAGCCATGTGGGGGACACAGCAAACATATGGAAACCTTTCTTCCATAGATTTGCTGTGTCCCCCACATGGCTTGCTCTGGTCAGATGATACCAAAATGGAACTTTTTGGCCAAAATGCAAAACACTATGTGTGGCGGAAAACGAACATTGCACATCACTCTGAACACACCATCCCCACTGTCAAATATGGTGGTGGCAGCATCATGCTCTGGGGGTGCTTCTCTTCAGCAGGGACAGGGAAGCTGGTCAGAGTTGATGGGAGGATGGATGGAACCAAATACAGGGCAATCTTGGAAGAAAACCTCTTGGAGTCTGCAAAAGACTTGAGACTGGGGCGGAGGTTCACCTTCCAGCAGGACAACCATCCTAAACATAAAGCCAGGGCAACAATGGAATGGTTTAAAACAAACCATATCCATGTGTTAGAATGGCCTAGTCAAAGATCTAAATCCAATCGAGAATCTTTGGCAAGATCTGAAAACTGCTGTTCACAAATGCTGTCGATCTAATCTGACTGAGCTGGAGCTGTTTTGCAAAGAAGAATGGGCAAGGATTTAAGTCTCTAGATGTGCAAAGCTGGCAGAGACATACCCTAAAAGACTGGCAGCTGTAATTGCAGCAAAAGGTGGTTCTGCAAAGTATTGATTAAGAGGGCTGAATAATTACGCACACCCCACTTTTCAGTTCTTTCTTTTAATGTTTGGAATCCTGTATGATTTTTGTTCCACTTCTCATGTGTACATCACTTTGTATTGGTCTTTCATGTGAAATTCCAATAAAATGGATTCATGTTTGTGGCAGTAATATTACAAAATGTGGAAAACTTCAAGGGGGCCGAATACTTTTGCAAACCACTGTAGTTTAATTGTCACCTTTTAATTATCTCTGTCTCCTCTGTTCTGTAACCTTCTCGAATGGCTGTTAGTTACCAACAGCTCCAGGCTAGAAAATATGTAACAAACATCTCACCTGTTTTACTGCATGCTCTGATCTTTGTGAATTGACGTATTTAATGCACAAGTCAGTAATTTCCTCACTAGTGGGTAATTTCAGTTTTCCATGTAGTAACAGCCTTAGGCCTAGGACACACTTGTGATTGCTAAACGCTCTCAAAGATGCATTTTTGAGAGCAATCTTGCCACTTAGGACTCTTTCACACTAGGAGTTGATCTCTGCGTTTTTTTGACGGATTGCTCCTAGGATGCGTTTAGAAAGGTAAGATGAGTCTATTTGACATTAGACAAAGTGTTCCAGAGCGTTACCTTGTAAAGCATCTTGGAGCTTTGTATCATCCAGCACTGGCGGTTTCCCGTCAGGTGAATTAGAACTACCGTGCTGATTAGCGTTGCTCCGCAACTTCCCGACCTCATAACACGTGCACGAACTCTGGTTGGTGCATGCGTTATCTAATGTGAAAGAGGCCTAAGAAGCAGAGTAATTCCGGCCACTTGCACACTGACATTGTGAACCTGCGTAGCGTTACCTTTTCTTACCGCAAGGTCGCGAGTACAATGTAAGTAATGGAGCCTTGCAGAGTGGTTGCAGTGCAATGCACAGGAAGCATCCGGTTGGGTGCAAAGTCTGCAGCGCTTTACCACCTGTACTGCGCTTACTGCACGGATCATTCAGTGATGCAAGTGGATGGGCGACGCAGGCAGTATGCATGACGGAAGTGTGGTGCAGCGTGCATGCGCCAACAGGAGTCCCAGTAACAGACTTCCTGTCCAGCAGGGAGTACATCACTAGCCTGGAAGCAGGCACATGATCCAGGTCATCGCACCTTGGCGTAGGATCATATGTAGCTTCATATCTGTGATGCAATGAAATGCTCACATCGCACAAATCCAGTGTAAAACCAACCTCAGGGAAAGAGATTTTGGGGCCCTGCTTTCCCTTATGAAATTGCTCTAAAAATGCTGCATGCAATATGAGATGATGGCCATTCACTTTCAGCAGCAAAGCGCTTTTGGAATAGCTGGCAATTCCAAGCAATGTAAAAATTGCTGCTAAAAGTGCTCTAGTGGGTCCCGGGCCTTGACTTGACATTTTGAAACTGTTTGGTAAAATCAGCTGTTTTTTGCTTTACTGAATGCCAACTAAAGAAGGTCTACAAGACAGCCTAGAAATCCTGGAGAAATTTAGCACAACATGGGCACTCCCCATTAATCTAAAGAAAACCAAAACCATGGTGTTCCAGAGGAAAAACAGGTCAGCCCAGAGCCCATCCTTTATAATCAATGACTGTGAAATCAGCAGAACTGATACATATACCTACCTTGGTCTGTAAATCAACCAATCAGGAAACCTTAAGTCAGCCATGGAGGCCCTAAAAGCCAAAGCATGCTGAACATTCTATGCCATCAGGAAAGAACTGTACCACCTCAAACCACCAGTAAAGGTCTGGCTGAAAGTATTTGACAGTGTCATCACCCCAATCCTACTGTATGGAAGTGAAGTATGGGGCCCCACCACCTACCCTGATCAATCAAAATGGGAATCCAGCTCAACAGAAATATTCCACCTTGAGTTCTGCAAACACCTCCTCCATGTCCACCAGAGTACCTCAAACAATGCCTGCCGAGCTGAGCTGGGGAGATTCCCATTACTGCTTGAAATACAGAAGAGAGTGTTGTCCTTCTGGGCCCACCTACAGAGCAGCAGCCCTGACTCACCCCACTACAAAGCCATGCTGCACAATGAAGACCAAGAAAAGCTGTGTGCGCTGAAAGTCGTTGTCCGCTCTATACTCCCTCCAACCCTCATAACAAAAGTCCAGATAAAACACACCACAGCTAAGAGCAAAGAAGACTATGTGGAAAAATGGAGGAGTGAAATAAAACTGTCACAAAAGCTAACCATATACCAGTCTACAAAGAGAATATAAAATGGCCCCATACCTGGAAAAGCTGCAAAACTCTCAAGAGAGGAAAATCCTGAGTGTCTACAGATTGAGTGCTCACAACCTCGAAATAGAGTCTGGGAGACACAGACAGGCGTACAAACCCAGGGAGGAGAGACTATGCCAAAACTGTGAGCAGAAGACCATTGAGGATAAAAGCCACTTCCTATTGCACTGCCCCAAATATACTGCAACCAGTGACACTTACTTTAAGAAATTGTTGGAACTATTCCCAGACTTTCTCGCACTAGAAGATAAGAGAAAATCCTATATCCTACTGGGAGAAGATGAATCCACAGTGACAATCGCTGCACACTATGTCACAGCATGCCACAGACTGAGAGGAGCATAACGGAACTGTAAACCTAAAAATGTCCACAGACTGCTTAGCCATTGTCCCCCTACCCCACCCCCTCCCATGTCCCCTATTTCCCCTTGCTTTGGCAATACCTGTAATGAATCTTGGTCATGCAAATAAAGCTATCTTTGATTTGAATTAAAGCCATGGAGTAGAATTGTTTTAGTTTCTCTTACACACACAAGTTTGCCTTATGGTTACCTTGTAAATGAGTCCTATGTTCTGACATAAAGCGACCTGTCCAGGTTCTAAGGACTTCTTTGTTCCAGCACAGGTGGCTTGCCAAAATTCACAAAGCAATGTCGATAAGTCAGCGGCAGAATTTATTTTGTTTTTAATGTATTTATTATAGGGAATGTCCACATTATTTGGAACACTGTTGGTTTGTTTTTAGATTACTTGCCCCATGGACAAGCATTAGTCTTGCATTGTTTAAGGGATATTGGCCTTTACACAGCTGCACTGAATATTGCTGAATTCTTATGTTTAAATCATTAATTTGCGAAGGATAAGGTAGATAATGGAAAGGGACCGATTTAACAGAAATGTTACTGTGTACAGGAGCCCTGTGCATTACAATTGCAGTTTCTATGTATCCATATAGTTTGCCATCTATACGTATTGTCCTACCTGGCCTGTCTGAACCATGCGGTAGACACAGGAGTGGGTAATGCCAGGCCTTGCCCCCATATTAAATTAAATAATTCTGATTCATATCTACCATAGACTGGACACATATGGAATACAGTTTCCACATGTCTTGTTTGCTAGAAAATTGCTGCAGCTGGAATATACGCACTCTGCCTTTTAACCTGCTCCCGACCGCCTCTTGCTGATCAATGCTGGGAGCGCAGCTCTCTCATGTCCAACTTATGCCGATTGGCATGAGCTGCATCTTACGAGATTAGCAGGAAACTAGTGTGCATCCACTCCACGGAGTGGGGGACAGAGAACAGCCTACCAGCCCGCGATCAGGGCTGGCAGGCTGTTATTTCATAAAAAAAAATAAAAAAAACAGCAAAGCATGTGGACATCGCTGTGGTCTAGCGAAGCGCTGTACAGAGAGAAGCCCTGTCACTTAACTGTCCCTCCCAAGTGCACACAATCCAATCCCATACATAGGCTGATGCCTATGTATGTATCATGTAGTGTATGTACGGTATGTTTGTAGTCTAGGGCTAAATTGGGGGGCGGGGGGTGGTAATTAAAAGAAATGGTGTTTTTTATTTAAAAAAAAAAATTAATAAATTGCAGCAGTCAGGGACCACCAAAAGAAAGCTCTATTAGTGCTAAGAAAAGGAGGTAAAATTCATTTGGGTGCTAAGTTGTATGACAGAGCAATAAATCGTTAAAGTGGCGAAGTGCTGAATTGTAAAAAATCGCCTGGTCACTAGGGGGTATAAACCTCTGATCCTCAAGAGGTTAAAGTGTACACCAGAGTTTAAGAAAGTTTTTTTATACATGCCTGGGGCTTCCTCCAGCCCCATAAGCTTGGATCGGTCCCACGCCGCCGTCCACCACTGTCTGCAGCTTCGGTATTGGGCTGGAGAGATGAGTACATATGAAATCGGTGCCGGTAGACTTGGGCGCAGAATACAGCCGGTATATGGCTGATCCTGATTCTGCACAAGTCCGGGCCGTTTTAATTACTATTCCCCCTCCAGGCCACCATGGATGGTAGGGAATGAAATAATTCGGCTTCCAGCTATTGCTGAAGGCCGAATTATTGTGATTTTTAAGCAACCTCGGCTCCGTCTTCTGACGGCGCTGACGTTACTCACTGAGCACCGCTATAGACTGATTCCTATTATAGTCTATGGCGGCGCTGGCTGCGCCCAAATCTAGCAGCGCCGAAAAGCACTGCTTTGGGAGAGATACGCAAAAAGGGCACTTTTCTTATGGCAGAATGGCCGTGACTAACAGAAGTGATGGGAGCAACCCAAGCTTATGGGGCTAGAGGAAGCCCCAGGTATGTATAAAACTTTTTTTCTTGTTTTCTTGAGCTCTAGTTTCCTTTAAGGACAGGTGTACTTGTACAGCATATGCACAGCAACTCGACAAGAAACATTCTTTTATTTATTTTTATTTTTTTAATTGAAGGCAGAAAAGGTTTCCTTTTAAGATGTTTAGATTGTTGGCATGCTCTTTCAATTAACAGCACTGTACTTTCCCATCCACTGGCGAGGAACCAGAGTATCCAGGAAGCTGGGAAAATGGCAACATGACAACACCTGTTTTTTTTTTAATTTTACAGATGGTAGCAAGTCTTTCCCAATAAACCATGGACCGACCAGTGACGACTCGTTTTTAGAAGTAAGGACTCTAAATTGCCTTTTCATTTCTCTATAAACCTCTCCTAACAAAAGAATTTCTCCTTGGTTTGTGGCTTTTGTAGTGTACTTTGATTCTTTGTCTAATATACCGGTAAGAAGCCTGTAGTGGCCAGTAAATGTTTCCCGTCAGTGTTAGGGGGTCACAATACAATGTCATGAAAATGCAAGTCAGGAAATGACAGAAGCGGGTGTAGAGCACTTTGCGGTGTTAACCTTTCTCCATGACTAATTTCTATTGCTGTCTGCTATTGCTCTGTTCTAAATTACTGCAAAGCTTGGACATCTGCTTTCCTACTTTATCAGGTAACGAATTGTCTGATACCAATACTGGATTTCAGGGACCATGGTGTTGCCATTGCTTTGTTTTCTGGGAATTCAGATTCCTTTTTCATATCAAAAGCAAGGCCAGTAAAGCATGAGCTCATGGGATTTACCAACATTGCTTAGTGAGGGTTGGCTCACATTACCTGTTTTTAACCAAAGTAAGATTAAAAATTACTGAAGGCTATTGTTCAGCAACCTATAATATAAACTATAAGGCTACGTTTCCACTGTAGCATAGCATTTCCTTCTCGCATACAATCGCTAACAAAAATTCACATTAAATGGAAACCAGCCCATTCACAATCATTGGTTTTTATGCTAATGCAAATTTTAGTTGCAACAATTCGCTGTAAAATCTCATCATGGAAACAAAGCCTAAAAAAATCCTTTCAGTAGTCTCACACATAATGCATACAAGGTACAGCAAAACAAATCTGCTGTGCAATGTAATTAACATGGCAGCGCAGCCTGATTGATACATCTCCGTTCATAATGTTTACAAATCACACTAGGCTAATGTAATAGGATCCCACAGCCACACTTACTGTAAATACCTGTTTTAAAGAAAGTTTGTCACAGTGATTTGAAATTCTCACATGAGCAAAATAGCTCATTGCCAGTGCAGTTATACAGGGCAACTGTGTTGTATTAGATCAGCACTGTATTTTTCCAGTACATCCGTTGATGAATCTCCTCAATGGGTGTTCTTACTGTCGCATTCTAAAATATAGAAAGTCCAGTTTTCTGCATGCCATTCCAATGCTTATGCCAGTGTAAATAAGGACCAGTCAAATGTCGAAGGTTGTTCTACCATATTCACTCGTCTGTTTTAACTAACACATTGCTTTTTCCCTGGCATAGCTGTTACATGGATCTAAAAGCACATAATGGCCTCAATTCACTAAGATTTATCAAACACTTTATCAAACGTTTGATAATTTACCTCATGCGTAAAATCTAATTTTGAATTCACTAAAGTGTTAAATATTTATCAAATGTTTTATTGATAAAACGTTCAATAAATATATAACATAATATAACACCTTAGTGAATTCAAAATTTGTTTTTACCCATGAGGTAAATTATCAAACGTTTGATAAAGTGTTTGATAAAGCTTAGTGAATTGAGGCCATTGTCTGTGTATAAAACTGCTTTTGCCTTCCTAAATGTAATATGTGAAACCATAAATGGTTATGCTAAAACCATAATGAAAAATGAAAAAATATTTGAAAGGAAAAAATAATGAAGGCCATACATTTTTAGATAATATTAACAAAGTAGTTTGATCTAAAATATATGGCCTATTTTATTTTATTTTTTTTTCATGCAAGGATGTGTGCAGGATGTTTTTATCAATGTTAAAATATAGATAGATGGATAGATAATAGATTTTTTTTTTATATGTTATTTTTTGTACCTGTTTATTTTGTACTTTTTTTTGGGGGGGGGGGGGGGTTGTTTACTACTTATGGCTAACATAATTGTGTGAAAGCACATGAGGGCAGGCCCTCTTCTGATCTCGCCTGTCAGTGATGATCTGGAGTAGAGAGATTTTCATCATGACTGTGGCAGCTGACACACTGCTGGAAACAGTGACGTACTCAGGACAGCACTTCTGAGTTACGAGCAGTTGCAGATCACTGAGATAAGTGAGCATAACTGTTGACGTTGATTCATCTCCACCTACTTCAGCCATTACATGCAGCCAAATGGCAGCATTTGGTAACACCATGCGTGTCACATTATAACAGTCTTATGCTGCTTCTTAGAATGGCACCTGCCGTGCTCAGATGAAGCTTCATGGGGGGTGAATTCACCACCTTTAGCTGCCCAAGGTAAAGAGGACTAATACTTTGAGGCAGAGACCATGAACAAGCGTGCAAGATCAGGTGCTCGGACCAAAGTCTGACCAGATTACCCACATGCTTTCAGACACTACTGCAGCCAAAGAGATCAGCAGGACTCCTAGGCACCTGGTAATGTTTAAAGGAAATAAATATGGCCAACACAACAAGCTTCCCAATTAAGGTTCCTGTTAAAGGGAACCTAAGTTGAAAGTGATGTGGAGGCTGCCATATTTATTTATTTTTCAAACTATACCAGTTGCCTTGCATGCTATTGATCATACCGGCCTCAGCAGTGTCTGAATCACACACCTGAAACAAGCATGCAGCTAGTCTTGTTAGATTTTTGTCAGAAACGTCTGATCCGCATGCTTGTCCAGAGTCTATGGCTAAAAGTATTGGAGGCAGAGGATCAGCAGGACAGCCAGGTGATGTGCATTGTTTAAAGGGAAATAAATGTTGGCCTCCATATCTTTCACCTCAGGTTCCTTTTAAACCCTTTGATGGTCTTGAAGTGATGGACCCTTAGACCTAATTTTCTATACAGGGAAATAGGGCACCTTGCCATTGTTCTCAAAATTGAGACGCATTTGAGAATCTGTTAAAATGAGTCAACTTGTATAAATCTGGCGCCTGCGATTTTGCCTAAAAAGTTTCTAGAAGGCTACAAGTTTGTGACAGAGCTGTAGTTGCAGAATTCTTCTAAAGCATTATTGTGTTTTTCTTTCATATGATGTCAGCTGAGGCTATACAATGAGAATAGATGAACCTGTGCCAGCAAACTGCCAAAACATTTATAAATTATGGATGATAAAAGCATATAAAGTCAGTCTTTATCAGGGAAAAAAATCTGTTCATGAGCTGACCCAGGTTCTTTTTGTTTTAATCAGTCTTTTTGTAAGATGTTGCAAGTCTACAGTAGAGAAACTTTGCTGTTGGTAGTTTATGAACTGCAGATGTATTCCTTTGTCAGCAGTGTCTAATCATGCACTGCAGCAATACAGTGCTAATGTCCTTTGATATTAAATGTATGTTCTGATCTTTTCTGTTCTGTTTCTTCCCTCCAGGATGCTATTGAAGTTTGCAGAAAGTTTATGCAACGTGATCCAGATGAACTGAGGTTTACTGTGGTGGCTTTCTCTAAAGATTAATAAAGCCTGGACCATAAAACTTCCTAATAGCACTTGAGGAGAAAGCCACGTGATGACTGATTTTTATATTCTGTCTGTGCGAATCAGAGCACTGTATATGAACAATAAAAGACAAACTTAGCTAAGTCTGACACGTGGTGAATTCCTCTGTCTACATTATGACCGTGGGAGATGTTTCATGTAAAGCCCATCTGGATTTTGTATTTCTAAAATGTATAATGCTATGCTATGCTACATGGGAGAAATAAAAGGTAGATTGTGTACTGTTCTCAGTATGAAAGGTTTTAGGTAAGTGTTTATCCCATGCTAGTTGAAAGCGCCTTAACCAGTGTAGAAGGTTAGTTTAAGCAAGTGGTACTAGAATCCAGCTGAGAAGCTGCTAATAAGACAGAAGGAGCAGCAAAGAGATGCACTGGGTCTGATTTATGAGCTATTTTCCATGAGGAGAGTATCAGAATATTATGTATCTACTGTTGTCTGCTGGATACAGATTGGTCAGCATATCTGTTTGGTGCCTGCAAGATAACTCCCAGTAATTGTGAGGACCATCTACTTATATCAGGCCTAAAATAGAGCAATTCACAATAGTATCAGGCCAGAAACGCACTAGGAGCAATTTGAAAACTCTTGCTAATGTAATGCTATGGGTGTGATCCCACTTGAGCGATGTGATTTTATAAAAATCCCCCATAGCATTACATTAGAAAGAGCTTTTTTTTTTTTTTTTTTTTTTTTTTTTTAAATCGCTAGCGATTACAGATCGCTCCTAGTGGGTTTCTGGCCTCACACTAGCTTTCTGTCCAGGTGAAATAGGAAGAAAGGTTGCAGGAGCCCATACGGAAAAAAGGGTGCGGCAATTGGCACCCATAAAAATCATCCCCTTAGAGAAGGCTATGGAGAAAGCTTTATTGAATCAGGGCCAATTTGGTTTACCCTGCATCATAAATGTCCTAATTGATAGAAGGCTACTTTAACATCAGCAATTGCTGTGGAAAAAAAAAAATGCCAAAAAGTATAGCAACACACAGTTTATGAAATCTCTTGGGCTGTTCCTTTAGGTATTGCCCTGTAACGTCAGTTGGGATTTTATGTTCAGCACAAAAGCCAATCTGATATAGTAATGAGCAAAAAAACTCTTACTGTGCAAATCAGTCTCACCAGGAATACAAGACAATACAATAACATTTCTATAGCGCTTTTCTCCTATAGGACTCAAAGCGCTTAGGCTCTCTCAGATTCAGTAATTGGTAGTAGGATGAAGTCTTCACACAACAAGTTATATTTCTGCAAATGCCAAACTGAACAGGTGGGTTTTCAGTCTGGATTTAAACACGTCCAGGGATGGAGCTGTCCTGATCTGTTGAGGTAAGGAGTTCCAAAACGTAGGGGCAGCATGACAAAAGGCTCTGGGACCAAAAGTTTCCAAGTGGACTCTGGGTATGACTAGATTATTAGAACCTATGGATCTGAGAATGCGGGGATTGCTACGTAGCTGCAACATATCTTTCATGTATCCAGGGCCCAGATTATTCAGTGATTTAAATGTCAGTAGGCCGATTTTGAATAGGACCCTCCATTGTATAGGTAGCCAATGAAGGGAGTACAGGACTGGCGTTATATGGCAGTGACGGGGTTGGTTGGTTAGCAGTCTGGCAGCAGTATTCTGTATCAGCTGTAGGGGGTACAAGACCTTTTTTTGGAAGGCCAGTGTAGAGAGCATTACAGTAGTCCAGTCGGGATGTGATGAAGGCATGGACTAAGGTTGGCAGATCTTCTGGGGGGATGAGGTGCTTGATTTTTGCAATGTTCTTAAGGTGAAAATAGGATGATTTCACCACAGCAGAGATTTGAGTTTTGAAGTTTAAATCCCCATCAATTAGAACTCCCAGGCTACGCACATGATCAGAGCTGCGTAGATCCGTGCCTCCTATTCCCAGTGGCGAAGACTGCAAGTTAAGTTGTTTTGTTGTCATGCGCTTCCCTCCGATCAGAAGAACTTCAGTTTTGTCTGCATTCAGTTTCAGCCAGTTGTCATTCATCCATTGCTGTAGTTCACGTAAGCAGGCGTTTATAGTTAGAGTTGGGTCTGTCACACCAGGCTTGAAGGAAAGATATAGTTGGGTGTCGTCCGCATAGCAGTGGTATGTCAGGCCATGTTTTTGGATTAGTTTTCCAAGCGGTAACATGTAAACTGTGAAAAGCAGGGGAGAGAGGGGGCACCACATGCTTAGAGAACCAGAGACAAAGCACCCTCATGTATTTTATTACATTTATCAGTGGGAACATGACAGTAAACACCTACCCTGCTTTTAGTTTTATTCTTCTCAGTCTAATCTATCTGTTATCAACTGTGATAAGAATCCACCGACTATTCAGTCGAGGTTTGACCTGGAATAATTATAGCTGAGTCACTCTTCTGTGGAGTCTTTTCAAGCCCAAGCCTTCCCTCTCCAGGATCAGATTTCATGCTTTACATACTGAGAGCTGTGATGACATGGGAGGGGCTGCTGCTGCAGGAAAAAATCTCTGTCTAACAGACAAGTGAGGCTGTGTGATCTGTCTGCATACAGTATATAATAATGATGACTGGCTGCACAGTTTAATTACTATGAGAGACACTTCCTACAGGCAGCCACACAGCATGCCAGAATATGAAGTTGAAAGCACACAGAAGAAATGCTGCAGCTGCAGCCCTGCTTGTCTATAGTCTCATATAGCCTAGACAGCACATCCAGAACACCTCATAACCTGGAAGCAGAAAGGGATATGAGCCGGCGGCCATATTGGATATTTCCTGGAGCAAGAATGGATAAAAAGCACTCAAAAAGGCACACCAGAGTGGCAAAATTATCGGGTAGAGCATTTATTCTTTACAAGCTATCAACTGATATGTTTATTTTGTGTGAATCGTTCATCTCTGGTTCCCTTTAAGTGGTACAGGGGTGGGCAGGAAGGGCCCCATAGACACTTTGTGGGTTCTGCCCCTCAAGAAGGATTGGAACCACTGAAGAACTATGCCATCAATGCTGCAGTATTCCTGTAGCCTGCTTATCAAGATGTCATGGTCAACTGTATCAAAGGCTGCAGAAAGGTCTAGCAGTATGAGGATCGAGCACTCTCCTCTGTCTCTTGCCATGAGCAGGTGGTTGCATATTTGGATGAGGGCAGTTTCAGTGCTGTGGTGTTTCCTGAAGCCAGACTGAAATGGGTCATAACTGTTGTTTTGTAGGATTTTGGCTTCTAGCTGGAGGTATACAGTTTTTCCAATTAGAAAGGGTTTCAAGAGTGAGGAGAAGAATAGAACCTCTTGACAGTCTACTAAATTGATCAACCACAGCATTTTAAAACCACCGATTGATGAAAGGATGCTTCTCGCATGACACCTGTCAAGGGGTGGGATACATAAGTTCTGTGACTCCGTAGAAGCGCATTTTTTGCGTGAAATGGCCATAAGGCTATTTGTGCCCAGCAACCACACCACCTCAGAAATTGGTATGTTTCTGCATGTCATTGTTGTATTAAATTTTTGATGCCACAGTTTGAAGAATCACTGTTTTGGATTTTGTACATGTGTCCCACCGCACTTTGGATTAAATAGTAACAGCAGCAGTTCCGATTGTCTCTCCCTCCTTTCTCCCACCACGTGGGATACATAGGGCAGTAAGTAAACTGTCAGTTCAGGTGATGTGCTGGAAGCAAAAAAAAAAGGATCTGTATAGCTTTGGCAAGGGCCAGACTCTGATGGTGAGGTAGCTGGGTTAGAGCATCTCCAACAGGACTACTGTGGAGTGTTCCCAGTATGCAATAGGACTTACCAAAGTGATCCAAGGAAGGACAACCAATGAAATGATGTAGGCTGCTGAACATGAGAGAACGGTGTCGGAACACTGGGCCATATGCAATTCACTTTTTCTCCTGAGTTTTCTCCTAGGAGATGATTTTTTTAATCTTCTATTTAAAATAACTTTTCAGCACTTTGCAATGGAAAAAGTAGGTGAAAATGTACTATCAAAATCATTTTTATTGTTTCCTTGCTAGTGGTTTAAAAGGCATTTTATTGACAATTTCAAAAATATCACCTAGGAGAAAAAGTGAATTGCATATGTCCTTCTGTGCATTACAGCTTGCTATGTAGCTGCAGACCAGTCAGAGTGCCCATGCTCACCCGTCCTCTGCTAAAGGCACATAGAATGAACACAAAAGCATCAGAAATGGGTCATGGAGCATTGAAACAAATTGGCCTGACTCTGCCACTAATATTTTGGTGCCAGATACCTTCAGAGGTTTTGTGTATTCCATGTCTCAATCAAGGCTGTTTTTGTGCATACTTTGGAAAAAAAAAACACCTGTAAAATTATAGTAGAATATCAGTAAGGTTACCGATACTCTACCGCCCTCCATAACCTCACTGTCACACTAACCCTATTCCTAACAATACCCTCTCTCTACCCGCCCCCCCCCCCCCCCCCCCCGCCCTACAGCTGACACTAACTATTGGGCCCCACTCCCATGCCCAAACTTGCCTCTGATGCTCAGCTATAATATAGCAGAGTACCCATTCCTGATCCGCCGAATATTGCATTGTGGCCCATGAGGCTGCCCAAATTACCAGGTGCAGCAGGCACCCATTTTACCTGCTTTGTTTTTTACTTGCACAATATTAAGCAACCAGTTTTAATATTTGCTCCACGGGGGAACTGCACACCTACCATGGAGGTGCAGGATTAGAAATATCAAATTGTAAAATCCAGTAATCCGCACACTCTGTATGAACCAAGTTCAGAGTTTTAATCAGAATATCGTGACATACGCTATTCCATCAACCAACGATTCGTTTCGGGGCCACGCAGGGTCCCCTTTGTCAAGGCAGCAAAACACCATTCTGTGTTTTGCTGCCTTGACAAAGGGGACCCTGCGTGGCCCCGAAACGAATCGTTGGTTGATGGAATAGCGTATGTCACGATATTCTGATTAAAACTCTGAACTTGGTTCATACAGAGTGTGCGGATTACTGGATTTTACAGTTTTAATATTTGGGCTGATCATGGTTTGTACCCCTTTTAAGCAGGGCTTTCACTCAATTAGCTATATGCATCACGCAATTGATGAAAGTTTATTCTCCATAGAACATAGATGTAAACAGGCCCATAGGGAAATATGAAAAATTCCTTCTAATCAGTTTTCCTTTGCATTATAGCTGACAGCAACCCATTCAGTGTAAACTCAGTCTTTGAGTAAAGTCTCTAATTTCCTGTGCATCTCCATTGTCAGGCGGCAATAATACGCTGAAGCTGGGTTCTAACCTTCTCTCATGCTAGTTACAGTTAAAAAATGTTTTGGCTGTCATTGAGCTAGAACACAGCCGCTTGTTAACTGGGTCAACTAGTAGAAGCTGTGGTTTGCCAATTTCAAGTTCTGCCAGACTCTTGTACTCATAAACCAGTAGCTATACTTATCTATTTTCCTCACTTCTCATCTGCTTGTCCTTCCTACAGACATTTACACTGGCTCTCAATTTACTGTACTTCAGAATCCCATTCAAACTACTATGGTATTACAATGTTTCACAGCTCTTGTCCTACCTACCTATTTGACTCACAGAAAAATACATTCCTCCTAACTAACTTCTGCCCAGTTACCTACTGCCATTACCTTCCTCACTCAACTGCATCCCATAAATGGCTCCAAGACTTCTCTAGCTTTGCTCTTATTCTCTGAAATTCCCTCCCTTGTGCTGATAGATCTACCTCTTACCGCATTTAAAGAGGTCATCATATTGCCTACCCATCCTATACAGTATTCTTAACCCTCTTTATCTTTGTGACCATACTACCACCTCCCTGGCCTTGCCGAATATTGCCAACACTCCCCCCACCTCCTAGAAAGTAAGCTCAGTGGTGCCAGGGTGCTTTTTCTCTGTGTCACAGCTTGTAAATTGTATGCATGCAAGTTACCCTTACTGTATAACATTGAGTAATGTGCTGGCACATTATAAATAACGGCTATAATAAACATTAGCATCCCGTCTCCATTGCCAGCAGGGACTGGTGAGAAGAAAGCTGCTTTGTTCCTGTGGTCACATAAAGCAAAATGGCTATTAATGCAATAAAATGGTATGGCCAAAAATCACAGAAGACAATACAATTAAACAGCCCCTATTATTATGTTGATTGAATGCTGTCAGCATGAGTAGAATTCTATAGAAGTGAATTTCAGTTATTACATTGTCACTAAACTAGTGATGGTAATAATGCAGCTTAGTGGTTTTTGTCCAATAAGAGTAGAATACTAACATCAAGTGATTGTCATGTTATTTGTAAGTATTAAAAATATTGTCATAATGTGGACTAATTCTTATCTCTTTGACCCCCTAAAGGCGAGAATTATTGAATGACTGCAGCGTTTAGAGGCTTTGCTGATTTATAGTGATGCACTGCGCAGCAGTTGCTGCTGATTAATTAACATGCAGGATGAGAATGTGTAATTTGCCTCTGATGCAGCAGTCTGTGGATTTAATTATTAATTTGTCAATCTGGGTTTCACTGGTAATGCTTTTCCAGTCTGTCTCTAGAACACGATTTAATACTTGTGCATCAGACTGCAATTTATCATACAGCTGCAAGCCTTAAATATACTTCTTACTATTTCTCACTTATTCATTTACAAATGCCATGAAAATCACAGTAACCTTACCTGTGAATTTCAATACAAAGCAATTGTTTAGAATATTTTTCTATAGCCTAGATCAAAGTAATAGATATGTAACCATTTGCTTGATTATTTTTTTTACGTTTAGTTGATAAACTCTGATCATATTTGTTGACATTTGTGTTTAGCTTGTAACAGAATGATGTCTTCCCTGGTGTATTAGGAACACAGAAACCCATTTCCATCTTTATAGCACACCTGAAGTGAGAGGAATGTGGAAAATGGTATAATTACTACTTTTTAACCTCTTAAGGACCTCCAGTGTTAAACACCCCTAATGACCAGGCGATTTTGTGTTAAATGGGCCACTGCAGCTTTAAGGCCAAGCTGCAGGACCGCAAAACAGCACACAAGTGATTTCCCCCCCCCCCCCCTTTTGTCCCCACCAACAGAGCTCTCTATTGGTGGGGTCTGATCACCTCTGCAGTGATATATATATATTCGTTGTTTTTTTTAATTAAAAGGCAGCCAATAACGGCGATCGGCTCTCATAGGCTTCAGCCTATGAGAGCCGATTGCTCTCTTGTCCCCCAGGGGGACAGCCGTGTCACACAGCAGATCGCAGCGCTGTACAATACAATCAAGTGGCGGTTTCGGCGTTAGTCTCCCGAGCGGCGATTGCCGCTCGGAGACTGAAGGCGGAGCTCAGCTCCGCCCACCAAGCAGGAGATGCACGCGCAGCCTGCGCGCGATCTCCTGCAAATGCAAGCCCCAGGACTTTACGCCAAACGGCGTTAGCTGGTCCTGGGACTGCCGCCACGCCCATTGGCGTGACGCGGTCGGGAAATGGTTAAACAATGCACATTGCCTGGCTGTGCTGCCGATCCTCCTCTTGTAATCATTTTAGCCATAGATCCTGGACAAGCATGCAGATCAGATGTTTGACTGAAGTCTTGACTGGATTAGCCACATGATTTTCAGGTGTGTGATTTAGACGCTACTGAGGCCAAAGAGATCAGCAAGACAAAGAAAATAAAAACGGCAGCCTCCAAATCCCGCTCACTTCAGGAGTCCTTTAAAGTGATGCTTCAGTGGACTGCGCCTTAGTATTACTGAAAATGTAAGTTACAGAGAATTGAAACTCTATCTGCAGTGAGACATGATGGCTGTGTAAAAGCCACACTCGTACTCACACACCTTATTGTATTCAAATGTTGTTTTCCTGTTTTACATTTACTTACTTTACGCAGGCATGTAGGCACCACCGCCAATGTGGTTACACAGTAGTTCTTGTAAACTGGTCTGATAATTTGTGGCTTTTGATACCCCGCCCAAGCTCCTGTGGAGTACTGCAAGATACTTGCCAACCAATATGTCTTGTATCCCAGCATGCATTTGTACCACGTAGCAATGATGATGCTGCATTTAGGCTCTGAGTCATCTTAGGAGAGGGGGCAAACTTCATTTGGATTAGTTTATGGCCAGGGGGATCTTCAGAAAAATAATGGTTATCTCTAGATAGATGTGGCTGGTTTACACCACAGGCGCTTGTTGCATCACATACCATGCATCCAAGGTCTGTAAACGTGCACCATTTTCCCTCAATTCCTGTCACCCACCAGCATTTAAAGGGTAACTGAAGTGAGAAGAATATGGAGGCTGCCATATTTATTTCATTTTAAATGATACACATTGCCTGGCAGCCCTCCTGAACAATTTGGCTGCTGAAGTGTCTGAATCACACCAGAAACAGGCATGCAGCTAATCTTGTCAGATCTGACAAAAATGTCAAACACCTGATCTGCTGCATGCTTGTTCAGGGTCTATTGCTAAAAGTATTATAGGTAGAGAAGCTAGAAGGGGCGTGTCAACCAACACTACACTGTTATCTAACAAGTTTTTTTTCCACAGGGGCTTAGTGTTTACACATGGCTCAGTGGTCTGGCTACTAAACAGTATTATGTAAAGGAAAAAGCAGAACCCAGCTTCAAGCCAA
This sequence comes from Hyperolius riggenbachi, assembly GCF_040937935.1. NCBI lineage: Eukaryota > Metazoa > Chordata > Amphibia > Anura > Hyperoliidae > Hyperolius > Hyperolius riggenbachi. The sequence continues at coordinate 182,066,642 of NC_090647.1, forward strand.
AGCACTCAATGAGTCATGAAATGAAAAAATACAAAATTATTTATTAATACAGATACAAATAAAGTGCCCTAAAAACAGAATTGTCCATACAATTTGAAATGGGCATAGGAGTTGTGGATAAACGGTCTGTAAGCCTGCTCAGTATGTAATTAGTACCAGCCTAGGTGATGCACTATCCTCTCAGCACTATAAGTGGATAGTCCCAAATCCAGAGTACCATCCTTAAGGTGTGCACTACATGGGGAGCATAGCTCCATATGACAAACGGTTCCCTGGTAAATGGTAGTTCCAAAAGTACACGTAAGCTGCTTCCACATAAAAACATGCAGGAATGGCTAACTCTGGTGCAGACCAGAAACTTTCCGCTGCCGGAAGTAACCAGAGATCAAACAATGGGGACAGCAAATGTCCAGTCGCAACATCCAGGTCCCTTTATTACACAGTCCATGAGTGAAAAGCCATAATCGTGAAGCAGCAAATAGGTTCCAGCAAAAAGGTAGAGGCTCAGCAGGGCTGCCAGGTAACTGGTATTGCTTAAAATGAAATAAAGATGGCAGCCTTCTTATACCTCTCACTTCAGTTGCCCTTCAACTCAATTCTGCGGGTGACAATGTGAAACCCCAATGCTGTGGTGAAGAAGGAAGTAAGACAACACTGACGGGAATGACATGGCAGCTTCAATAGACTAGATAAGGAGGGAAACAATACATTTGGCCGCCAACTGTCGCTGGCATGGTGAATGATTGAGCACCCTCAGGCAGACCTTGGTGAACACCTGTAGCATTCGTCCATAACCTGCCTCGCCCAAGAACAGTCTGTGTGTACCAGTCTTTTGTTAAAACTAAACTCGTTAGCAACACATATTCAAGTCACTTTTTCTCCTAAGAAATAATTTTTCATCTTCTGTTTAGAATAACTTTTCAGCCCCTTGCAATTGGGAAAAAAAACACCAACAAGTATGTGAAAATGTACTGTCACAATTATTTTGAGTATTTTCTTACTTGCTGGTGGGCAAGGCATTTTATTGACCAGGTGTGAAAATGTCACCCAGGAAAAAAGATGAATCGGATAAGGGCCCAGCCAAGACCTACTTTTGAAGCTGTACTCAAAATGGTTGACAGAAAATCCCACCAATGAGTGTATTGAAAAAGGGTTTGGAGGCTTTATTTGGACTACAGAGGACTCTGACACACTCCTCAATGCTTTACTTATCTATCCCTTGTGTATGGTTATGCTGACAGTGAATCCATATTTACATGTTTTGTTAACTGTTTCTTTTTTTCACCATTTTGGCACAATGGTTTGTGTTAGTTTATCCATAAAATATCTTTTTAATGCTAAAGACCAATTTATTAGATTAAGGTGCTTAAATTCTAAATACTTTTAAAGAAAATATTTTTTAAAAATCACTGAAACAGTATTGAGTAATTCATCACTCATAACTCTCATTCCTCAAAGGTAGGGTAGGAACCTATTTTTGCTGCACAAACTAATCGCTACAAGATGCAGAATCTGTATCTGACAGCTGGTGCGGCTCGGACAGAATTATTCTTGGCCCAGAGCTAGTTAGCTCTAACTTGGTGCCGATCATTGTTTATGGATGGTGCATAACCTAATCTGTGCCAACAGGATGCTAGTGTGTGTGTGTGGGGTTATTATGAATATTATTCAGTCTATATTTGGATTTGTGCATTTTATTAGATGTTTTATTCCCTTCTTTTGAAAAACCGAACATAAAATTTGGACAAGCACCATATAATAAATGATAATGCAATCTATAGTCTAAATAATTGCTCTATAGTGAGAAACAATCCAACCAGGCTGAGTAGAATGTGGGTCAAAATACAGCAATTTACATAAACCAAAAGAACAGCACCCATATAAGCAGGACCAGACCAACTCTGAGCAATTACAAATAAATGAATAATTTTACTGCGAATATAGCCTAAAGGATTATTAGGAACACCATACTAATACAGTGTTTGACCCCCTTTCGCCTTCAGAACTGCCTTAATTCTACGTGGCATTGATTCAACAAGGTGCTGAAAGCATTCTTTAGAAATATTGGCCTAAATTGATAGGATAGCATCTTGCGGTTGATGGAGATTTGTGGGATGCACATCCAGGGCACAAAGCTCCTGTTCCATCACATCCCAAAGATGCTTTACAGTGTATTGGGTTGAGATCTGGTGACTGTGGGGACCATTTTAGTACAGTGAACTCACTGTATGTTCAAGAAACCAATTTGAAATGATTTGAGCTTTGTGACATGGTGCACTATCCTGCTGGAAGTAGCCATCAGAGAATAGGTACATGGTGGTCATGAAGGGATAGACATCGTCAGAAACAATGCTCAGGTAGCCTGTGGCATTTAAATGATGCCCATTTGGCACTAAGGGGCCTAAAGTGTGCCAAGAAAACATCCCCCACACCATTACACCACCACCACCAGCCTGCACAGTGGTAATAAGGCATGATGGATCCATGTTTTCATTCTGTTAACGCCAAATTCTGACTCTATCGAGACTCCTCAGACCAGGCAACATTTTTCCAGTCTTCAGCTGTCCAATTTTGATGAGCTTATGCAATTTTTAGCCTCTTCTTCCTATTTGTAGTGGAGATGAGTGGTACCCGGTAGAGTCTTCTGCTGTTGTAGCCCATCCGCCTCAAGGTTGTGCCTGTTGTGGCTTCACAAATGCTTTGCTGCATACTTCGATTGTAACGAGTGTTTATTTCAGTCAACGTTGCGCTTCTATCTGCTTGAATCAGTTGGCCCATTCTCTTCTGACCTCCAGCATCAACAAGGCATTTTCACCCACAGGACTGCCACATAGTGGATGTTTTTCCCTTTTCACACCCTTCTTTGTAAATTCTAGAAATGGTTGTGCGTTAAAATCCTAGTAACTGAGCAGATTGTGAAATACTCAGACCGGCCCATCTGACACAAACAACCATGCCACGGTCAAAATTGCTTAAATCGTTTTTTTTCTCATTCTGACATTCAGTTTGGAGTTCAGGAGATTGTCTTGACCAGGACCAAACCCCTAAATTCATTGAAGCAACTGCCATGTGATTGGTTGATTAGATAATTGCATTAATGAGAAATTGAACAGGTGTTCCTAGTAATCCTTTAGGTGAGTGTACATTCAGAATAATGACTCTCAGAATGATGCCTCTCTCAGAAGTGGGGCTGCCCACGAGATGCATTATGGCAGTTAATGCATCAGCACTTATAGTATATTGAATACATTTGTTTGGCAGTCCTGTTCATTATCTATAACTTATCGTGGACTGTTACAAATTGTATACCTCGTGCATCCTCTGGTTATTTTAATTGCTGTTTTTTACTCTATTGAATGTATATTCACAATAAAGTTATTCATTTATTTGTAACTACTGAGTTGGTCTGGTTCTGCATATGTGGTTACTGTTCTTTTGGTTTATGTAAAAAAAATTGAAAAACATACTTTAAACTGATGTTGTGTAAATAACCAGAAGGTGGGAGGTGAACCACTTCTGTCTGCAGCTATTATTTCATTTCTTTCCATCTTTTATTGTATTTTGAAATGTGGAGGGGTTGGTAATATAATTAATTTAGATCCTGGAGAGGCTTCCCTTGTCCTTCAAGAGACCACCACCACTGTTTGTGACACTTAAATACGTCTGTGCCTGCGGAGTACCACGGAGCTGCTTGTGGAAATTCACGGAGGGGAGTGTAGCCACAGTAACTTGCCTGACATGCTCTTGTCGAATAAGTTTCGGGGTCTGCGTGTGGTAGTGGTGGGGGGGGGGGCAAGAGTACATGGGAAGACTCTGGAGGACCCAGAGGATACCTTCATTGTAGGTAAGCATCTACCTTTTTTTTTTTAATTATTTTGATCTGCTTCAGGGTACACTTTAACAGCAGTGCCTTCTGCAGGACTAAATAGTCCTGCTAGGGATCTCCCCTGTGCAGGCCGGATGCAGAGCGAGATCAGAAATTTGTGAGTCGCACTGCATAGCCATGGTGATTTGGGGGGACTCGGCTTAATTATTTCTGAGATTTTGGAGAGGGAATTGTGCCTAATTACATTTGGGAGTTTGAGGGGGCTATACTTTTATTTTTATGCCGAAGTAATCATGAGAAAATTGGATCTTGAGGAAACAGAAATTAGTGTGAAAATCGGTGAACGGAAAATCAATAACCTTCGGTGTGCCGATGTCACAACTCTTCTCTTAGAAACGGCGGGGGCCTGCAGCATCTGGGTAATTGAATCAAAGATGAAAGTGCAAAGTTTGGCCTGCTCCTGAATATCAAAAAGACCAAGATCATGACAACAGTAGATGACGGCAATATCAAGATAACAGTTGACAATGAAAAGAATGTGTGTGCAGGAATTCACCTTCCTCGGCTCTCAGATCAATCGAAATGGAGATTGTAGTCCTAAAATAAAACTTTGGATAACCCTCGGCAGAAACGCGATGGTAAGCATGAACCAAGTATGGAAAAGTAAGGACATTAGCATTACGACTAAATGTAGACTGGTTCATGCCATCGGTTTCCCCATAACCATGTATAACTGCGAAAGCTGGACCCTAAGAGAAGCAAATAGAAGAAAAATCGACTCCTTCGAGTTGTGGTGCTGATGACGATTGCTTGCTTCACATTCCATGGACAGCAAGGATGACGAACAAAGAAGTATTGGAACGGATAAGACCAGACATGTCACTAGAAGGCAAGATTATTATTATTATTATTATTATTATTGATTTATAAAGCACTAACCTATTCCATGGTGCTGTGCAAAGTAAGAAAAGAACATGGGGGTACATAATATAAACAATAGTGTACACCAATATACAAGATATTGTACATAATTAGTGACTAGTAAAATACAAAAATGATACAAAATACAAAATTGGTAATGACCGTCATAAAAGTAACATAATAAATAAAATGTATAATACTTTTCAAGACACAAAAGGGGGAGAGAGCCCTGCCCTTGCAAGCTTACAATCTAAAGGGAATGGGGGGAAACGAGAGGAGGGGTAGTATACAACAAATATATAAAGGCAGTGTGTTTTAGGATACCTAGTAGAAGTACAATTTGGTCTTAGGACAAAGGGAAGTGGCCTAAGGTAGCGCTTATGCTTGTCGGAACAAATGAGTTTTTAGAGAGCATTTAAAGGTAACAAAGGTTGGCGAGTGACGGATGTACTGGGGGAAGGCATTCCAGAGGAGGGGAGAAGTGCGTGCAAAATCTTGTAAACATGAATGTGAGGAGGTAATTCTAGAGGAGGACAACAGAAGATCATGTGCAGATCTGAGATTACGATTGGGTTGGTATGTGGAAATTAGTGAGGATATGTATCGGGGAGAGAGATTGTGGAAAGATCACCAGACTCAGACTCGCATATTTTGGCCACATGATGCAATGAAATTCCTTGGAGAAAGACCTTATGCTAGAACTAATCAGTGGCACAAGGCGACAAGGCCGCCAGAGAACATGTTGGCTTGACACCATCAAAGCTGATACAAGATTGATCTTAAGGCAACTGGCAGAAATGGTACAAGATCGGACAGCATGGAGAGCTAACCCACAGAATCACCAAGAGTCTGATACGACTGAATGGATACATAATCATCATCATACTTTTACTGCACTTCTGGGGACTTTGCCTCATTATGTTTCAGGATTGGGGGGAGGGGGGGAGGGAGAGACTCTGGTCCTGCTTACAGATACAGTGGTGTGAAAAACTATTTTCCCCCTTCCTGATTTCTTATTCTTTTGCATGTTTGTCATACTTAAATGTTTCTGCTCATCAAAAACCGTTAACTATTAGTCAAAGATAACATAATTGAACACAAAATGCAGTTTTAAATGATGGTTTTTATTATTTAGTGAGAAAAAAAACCTCAAAACCTACATGGCCCTGTGTGAAAAAGAAATTGCCCCCTGAACCTAATAACTGGTTGGGCCACCCTTAGCAGCAATAACTGCAATCAAGCGCTTGCGATAACTTGCAACGAGTCTTTTACAGCGCTCTGGAGGAATTTTGGCCCACTCATCTTTGCAGAATTGTTGTAGTTCAGCTTTATTTGAGGGATTTCTAGCATGAACCAACTTTTTAAGGTCATGCCACAACATCTCAATAGGATTCAGGTCAGGACTTTGACTAGGCCACTCCAAAGTCTTCATTTTGTTTGTCTTCAGCCATTCAGAGGTGGATTTGCTGGTGTGTTTTGGGTCATTGTCCTGCTGCAGCACCCAATATCGCTTCAGCTTGAGTTGACGAACAGATGGCCGGACATTCTCCTTCGGGATTTTTTGGTAGACAGTAGAATTCATGGTTCCATCTATCACAGCAAGTCTTCCAGGTCCTAACGCAGCAAAACAACCCCAGACCATCACACTACCACCACCATAATTTACTGTTGGTATGATGTTCTTTTGCTGAAATGCTGTGTTTCTTCTACGCCAGATGTAACGGGACACGCACCTTCCAAAAAGTTCAACTTTTGTCTCGTCGGTCCACAAGGTATTTTCCCAAAAGTCTTGGCAATCATTGAGATGTTTTTAAGCAAAATTGAGACGAGCCTTAATGTTCTTTTTGCTTAAAAGTGGTTTGCGCCTTGGATATCTGCCATGCAGGCCGTTTTTGCCCAGTCTCTTTCTTATGTTGGAGTCGTGAACACTGACCTTAATTGAGGCAAGTGAGGCCTGCAGTTCTTTAGATGTTGTCCTGGGGTCTTTTGTGACCTCTCGGATGAGTTTTCTCTGCGCTCTTGGGGTAATTTTGGTCTGCCGGCCACTCCTGGGAAGGTTCATCACTGTTCCATGTTTTAGCCATTTGTGGATAATGGCTCTCACTGTGGTTCGCTGGAGTCCCAAAGCTTTAGAAATGGCTTCATAACCTTTACCAGACCGATAGATCTCAATTACAGTACTTTTGTTCTCATTTATTCCTGAATTTCTTTGGATCTTGGCATGTCTAGCTTTTGATGTGCTTTTAGTCTACTTATCTGTGTCAGATAGCTCCTATTTAAGTGATTTCTTGATTGAAACAGGTGTGGCAGTAATCAGGCCTGGGGGTGACTACAGAAATTGAACTCAGGTGTGATAAACCAAAGTTAAGTTATTTTTTTAACAAGGGGGGCAATCACTTTTTCACACAGGGCCATGTAGATTTGGAGTTTTTTGTCTCACTAAATAATAAAAACCGTCATTTAAAACTGCATTTTGTGTTCAATTATGTTATCTTTGACTAATAGTTTTTGATGAGCAGAAACATTTAAGTGTGACAAACATGCAAAAGAATAACAAATCAAGAAGGGGGCAAATAGTTTTTCACACCACTGTATATGAGGGGATTCTGCTTAGTTGTATTTGGGGATGCATACTGCTAATTGTTAAGTCTGCAGAACACATTACAGAATTGTGTTTTGGTGTAATATGTTAATTGTTGGGGATCTGCCATTCAGAACAGGATCTTGGCAACACTTAGTTATGCAAATATATGCAGCTTGAAAATTGACCAATCAAATTTAACCTAAGGTGGGATTAAAGGAATCAAATAATGTTATTCGATTAGTCCATTTTCAAACTTCATAAATTTACATACAAATCTGCATAATTCTGCATGATCTCAGAATGCTTTGCATCTCATTGACTATCCCTAGTGGTCACTAATGGTATAACACACAACTGACACCAGCAGTGAGCAATCTCTGCTTATACATTATGATAATGAAGATCATTGTGCTGAGTATTTGCCAAATGTTATGACCACATGCTTGAAGAATGTTGCTATGTAGATGTGGCTGCTCAGTATAGCTAATCTTTGCACAACAACTGTAGTATCTACTTTTCCAAATGTTATTGTCTTCTGCAGTTCCTAATGTTTACAATGCACTCAGAATTGCTTTCTTTGTTTACATGCTGTAATATAAACAACATTCTCTTCTATTTACTCAGCAATGTATTGAGTGTGTTGATATCTCTGGCCTTCGTGATCACATTGCTTCACAAATATTTAAACTGATAATCCGTGGTTGGAAATGCCCTACAACAAATTAATTGTGGGACTCTTTAGTGTGCAATGACCTGATATAATGAGCAGCTAGATAATTTCAAAACTTAATGAGGCCAGTACACGGATGGAGACATTTTTTTTTACTCTAGTCTAGCCTGCCTACACTTTGAATAACCAATCTAGTTTGGGAGCTTTAAATACAAACAAAAACAGCAGAGGATTCCTCTATTCTAGAATGAATAGGAACATTACTAGGAATGAGCTTTTTGAATTCGCACAACTCTGTTTGCAATTCACGATTGGGCAAAATTATGAGTAAATTTGCCCAGGAGGACTTTACTAAACATTCGGTATCTGCCTGACCTTCGAACCATGGCTAGCAGCTCCAAAATCACCAATGTGCTAACCCCCACAGTATTAAAGGCTGCATCTAGCAAGCATTGTTGCAATATGATTAGGGAGAGAGGGGTGATAGGATGCTGTGCTGCACAGTGCTGATGAATGAACTGTAGTGTGATGGAGTGCAGAGCTGGATCATTCACAAGGCAACCTAGACCGTTACGTAGGGCCTGGAGAGAGACCAAGGACATGTTTGTACTAAAAATAAAGCTTTCGCTGCTGCAGCAGATTTTTTTAATCTATGGGCCACAATGCAGTACGTTCTTGTGTGATCCCCATTATCTGTGTTCACTCTGTCAGCCAGGTGTCTTAAAAAAAGAGTCTAAAATAAATCTGCACTATTTCTACCTCCTCATTCATGGAAGCAGACATATTGTGAACAGCCTGTGCTTTCAAATGAGCTTAACTGCCTTATCTGCAATGGCAGTCATGTGACACAGGGGAGAGGTCAAATTACAACTTGTGATTAGACACAAATGAAGGGGAATTAAACAGGGTAAACTCTCTAAATGCATACAAGGTGAATTTCTCTCTGTTTTCCTTCTGTCCTGTGCAAGAGTTCAGGTTCACTTTAAAGGAACACTATCAAACCAAGTTTTCTGAAATGACAATGTACAAATAATGTCTAAGTAGCTGTGTAACCATTTTTTACTGTTCATGTTAAATATCCGAGGCAAAAGCTTTAATTCATTGTGTGTAGTTTTTAGCTACGTTTGGAATGTCTCATTTGCAAAGGTATGAATCTCTACAGTCCTGACATGCTAAGAACAGTGTAATATTGAAGCAGAGTGATATGACAAGTGTCAGGTTTCACAAACACAATTACTAATGTTTGTTGCACATAAGATGCATTTCGTCTGCTTTCTGCAGAGAGCTCAGTTAGAGATGGGCAGAGCTTTCTCTCTCACACACACAGGGTTAACAGATGAAGTGTGAGCGAATCCCCCCCCCCCCCCTCATGGTTAACTTTGCCATCAGAAAAGTGTGAAAGGAATTACATAACAGTAAACAGAGATAAGTATACAAATGTATACACCAGTACTTAGCAGCGCTTCCCAAACATTTCCTATCTCAATTGGAAAAAAAAACATGGAAATTGTTAGTGTTCCTTTAGCACCTGTTTCCACTACACGCGGATTCTGGATGCAGAAAAACTGACTCCAATGAAAGCCTATGGCCCTGTTTCCACTAAACACGAATTGCAGAAATCTGCATTATGCACTATATATTGTTTCCCATACAATGAACACGTTAGTGGAAACAGGCCCATAGGCATTCATTGGAGTCTGTTTTTCTGCATCCAGAATCTGCGTGTAGTGGAAACAGGCCCTTAAAGGATACCTGAGGTGACATGATGAGATAGACATGGGTATGTACAGTGCCTAGCACACAATTAACTATGCTGTGTTCCTTTTCTTCTTTCTCTGCCTGAAAGCGTTAAATATCAGGTATGTAAGTGGCTGACTCAGTCCTGACTCAGACAGGAAGTGACTATGGTGTGACCCCCACTGATAAGAAATTTCAACCATAAAACACTTTCCTAGCAGAAAATGGCTCCTAAACGCAGGAAAGGGATAAAAAGGGTCAATAGTTCATAGATTTTACCTCTGGCATACTTTAATGAATGTGTCATTGAGCAAAAACAATAAAACAGTTACAAATTAAAAAGTTGATTTGAACATAAAACTGTGAAATTTCTTAAGTCATTTTTAGGAGAAGGAAGATGGATACAATCATTTTTCATTCGTTTATTTTCGCCTTGGGTGTCCTTTAAGGACTACTTTTAGCTTTAGTGGCTGCTGTCGCAACCCAATGCTTGGAGGGGTCGTCTGCACTTCCCAGCCTCACCTTCCGAGGTGCTGCTACAGGGTTTGCGAGCAGTGAGAGGGCCTGAAGCTCTGTGGCTCCCCAGTTGATGGGGGAGCCTCCTCGTGGTGCCCCTGGATAGTGCTAAATGTTGTACAAACTAATCCCCGCAGGGCAACCGTTCTGCGGTAAATTAGCTGTAGACCCTGCATATTATGGCATGCGAAAGCAAATGCAAATTTGCATGAGCAATGCCTCATGTTTAAGCCAATTAGGCCAAATTTGCAAAGCCAGATATATCAGGTTTTAACTTGGTGTTTGATGCACACAATCCTCTGCTGCTGTGAGACTCAATGTTAAAATTGACAGGACAGTCCCTGACTCTGTATACATACCATGAACTTTGTATTGAATGTTAAAATACAGTAATTAAAAGTATATTAACCTTGTGAGGGCCAATGGAATCCAGTCTTTAAGCACAGCAGAGCCTACAAAAAGCCTATAAAGTTGGCCTTCACCACTGTGAATACTGCCAAAGACTTGTTCTGGTTGGTTGAGACTTCCGGTTAAATGAGTTCTGGATAACTGGGACTGTGCTGTATTTGCTAGTTGTGTTTCAGGCAGTTATTTCCTTTAAAAATAAATTGTGCCTAAAGTTGCAGCCCTTGGTTTACATCAGATCGCTCACCACATAGTGTTGCTGCAAAGCAGTTTGCAACGTATTACCACATTGCTTTGCAAGCATATGTGTTGCTCATTCTGTTTCAGTGAATGTTTAGGTGTAGTGCCTCTTTATGGCCAACAATGCAGCTATGGAGAGTCTCATAATAAGGATCTTCTGTAGTCCTGGCTATAAATAGTTAATCTGTTAGCAGCAGAGGGTGAGGGAGCTGAACAGTGATAGATGCTTTCTAACCGGGGAAAACCCATTCTGCTGCCATCCCTATGCTTGCTGGAGGGATCTATGGGTCACATGACAGACCCTTCCAAGACGCACTTTAATAGTGCTTAGTGAGTAAT